>NW_026283461.1:0-5043 GCF_023373465.1 Oncorhynchus keta | reverse complement strand
CCTCTCCTTCTGCCCCCCTCTCTCTCCTTCTGCCCCTCCCCTCTCTCCTTCTGCCCCCTCTCTCCTTCTGCCCCCTCTCTCCTTCTGCCCCCTCTCTCTCCTCCCACCCCCTCACCCCCCCTCTCTCTCCTTCTGCTCTCTGTCACAGACAGACAGACAGACAGACAGACAGACAGATTCTCTGTTAACAGACAGACAGACAGACAGACAGACAGACAGACAGACAGACAGACAGACAGACAGACAGACAGATTCTTTGTTAAGCGACAGACAGACAGACAGACAGACAGACAGACAGACAGACGAGACAGACAGATCTCTCTGTTAAGCGACAGACAGACAGACAGACGAACAGACAGACAGACAGACAGAACCAGACAAACGACAGATTCTCTGTTAAACGACGAGACGAGACAGACAGACAGACGAGACCAGACAGACAGACAGACAGACAGGACAGATTCATAGACCCACACAACAATACACACACACACAGTGCGGCGTCGGCAGGGTATTTGTGAACCCTGGAGAGGAAGCACACTCCCAACAGACTGCCAGAGACAACACAGAGAACCCCCGCTCCAAACACACAACTGCGTGCGAGGTGTGTGTGTGTGTGTACTGCGGGGATGTGTGTGTGTGTGTGATGTGTGGAGATGACATTCTAACAATGTGTGACCCTCAGGACCATAACAGCCTACGATGTGTGACCTCCTGGACCATGAGGAGCTCTTTACAATGTGTGACCTCCAGGACCATGAGGAGCTCTTTACAATGTGTGACCTCAGGACCATAACAGCTCTAACAATGTGTGACCTCAGGACCATGAGGAGCTCTAACAATGTGTGACCTCAGGACCATGAGGAGCTCTAACAATGGTAGGCCTCAGGACCATGAGGAGCTCTTTACAATGTGTGACCTCAGGACCATGAGGACCTCTTTACAATGTGTGACCTCAGGACCATAACAGCTCTAACAATGTGTGACCTCAGGACCATGAGCAGCTCTTGACAATGTGTGACCTCAGGACCATAACAGCTCTAACAATGTGTGACCTCAGGACCATAACAGCTCTAACAATGTGTGACCTCAGGACCATAACAGCTCTAACAATGTGTGACCTCAGGACCATGAGGAGCTCTAACAATGTGTGACCTCAGGACCATGAGCAGCTCTTAACAATGTGTGACCTCAGGACCATGAGGAGCTCTAACAATGTGTGACCTCAGGACCATGAGGAGCTCTTTACAATGTGTGACCTCAGGACCATAACAGCTCTAACAATGTGTGACCTCAGGACCATAACAGCTCTAACAATGTGTGACCTCAGGACCATGAGGAGCTCTTACAATGTGTGACCTCAGGACCATGAGGAGCTCTTTACAATGTGTGACCTCAGGACCACGAGGAGCTCTTAACAATGTGTGACCTCAGGACCATAACAGCTCTAACAATGTGTGACCTCAGGACCACGAGGAGCTCTAACAATGTGTGACCTCAGGACCATAAGCAGCTCTAACAATGTGTGACCTCAGGACCATGACGAGCTCTAACAATGTGTGACCTCAGGACCATAACAGCTCTAACAATGTGTGACCTCAGGACCACGAGGAGCTCTAACAATGTGTGACCTCAGGACCATGAGCAGCTCTTAACAATGTGTGACCTCAGGACCATAACAGCTCTAACAATGTGTGACCTCAGGACCATGAACAGCTCTAACAATGTGTGACCTCAGGACCATGACAGCTCTAACAATGTGTGACCTCAGGACCATAACAGCTCTAACAATGTGTGACCTCAGGACCATAACAGCTCTAACAATGTGTGACCTCAGGACCATAACAGCTCTAACAATGTGTGACCTCAGGACCATGACAGCTCTAACAATGTGTGACCTCAGGACCATAACAGCTCTAACAATGTGTGACCTCAGGACCATGAGGAGCTCTAACAATGTGTGACCTCAGGACCATAACAGCTCTAACAATGTGTGACCTCAGGACCATAGCAGCTCTTAACAATGTGTGACCTCAGGACCATGACAGCTCTAACAATGTGTGACCTCAGGACCATAACAGCTCTAACAATGTGTGACCTCAGGACCAAGAGGAGCTCTAACAATGTGTGACCTCAGGACCATAACAGCTCTAACAATGTGTGACCTCAGGACCATGAGGAGCTCTAACAATGTGTGACCTCAGGACCATGACAGCTCTAACAATGTGTGACCTCAGGACCATAACAGCTCTAACAATGTGTGACCTCAGGACCATAACAGCTCTAACAATGTGTGACCTCAGGACCACGAGCAGCTCTAACAATGTGTGACCTCAGGACCATAACAGGTCTAACAATGTGTGACCTCAGGACCATAACAGCTCTAACAATGTGTGACCTCAGGACCATAATAACAGCTCTAACAATGTGTGACCTCAGGACCATGAGGAGCTCTAACAATGTGTGACCTCAGGACCATAACAGCTCTAACAATGTGTGACCTCAGGACCATAACAGCTCTAACAATGTGTGACCTCAGGACCATAACAGCTCTAACAATGTGTGACCTCAGGACCATGAGCAGCTCTAACAATGTGTGACCTCAGGACCATGAGGAGCTCTAACAATGTGTGACCTCAGGACCATAACAGCTCTAACAATGTGTGACCTCAGGACCATGAGGAGCTCTAACAATGTGTGACCTCAGGACCATAACAGGTCTAACAATGTGTGACCTCAGGACCATAACAGCTCTAACAATGTGTGACCTCAGGACCATGAGGAGCTCTAACAATGTGTGACCTCAGGACCATAACAGCTCTAACAATGTGTGACCTCAGGACCATAACAGCTCTAACAATGTGTGACCTCAGGACCATGAGCAGCTCTAACAATGTGTGACCTCAGGACCATAACAGCTCTAACAATGTGTGACCTCAGGACCATAACAGCTCTAACAATGTGTGACCTCAGGACCATAACAGCTCTAACAATGTGTGACCTCAGGACCATAACAGCTCTAACAATGTGTGACCTCAGGACCATAACAGCTCTAACAATGTGTGACCTCAGGACCATGAGGAGCTCTAACAATGTGTGACCTCAGGACCATAACAGCTCTAACAATGTGTGACCTCAGGACCATAACAGCTCTAACAATGTGTGACCTCAGGACCATAACAGCTCTAACAATGTGTGACCTCAGGACCATGAGGAGCTCTAACAATGTGTGACCTCAGGACCATGACAGCTCTAACAATGTGTGACCTCAGGACCATGAGGAGCTCTTTACAATGTGTGACCTCAGGACCATGACAGCTCTAACAATGTGTGACCTCAGGACCATGAGGAGCTCTAACAATGTGTGACCTCAGGACCATAACCAGCTCTAACAATGTGTGACCTCAGGACCATAACAGCTCTAACAATGTGTGACCTCAGGACCATGAGGAGCTCTAACAATGTGTGACCTCAGGACCATAACAGCTCTAACAATGTGTGACCTCAGGACCATGAGGAGCTCTAACAATGTGTGACCTCAGGACCACAAGCAGCTCTAACAATGTGTGACCTCAGGACCACGAGGAGCTCTAACAATGTGTGACCTCAGGACCATGAGGAGCTCTAACAATGTGTGACCTCAGGACCATAACAGCTCTAACAATGTGTGACCTCAGGACCATGAGGAGCTCTAACAATGTGTGACCTCAGGACCACGAGCAGCTTAACAATGTGTGACCTCAGGACCATGACAGCTCTAACAATGTGTGACCTCAGGACCACGAGCAGCTCTAACAATGTGTGACCTCAGGACCATGGCAGCTCTAACAATGTGTGACCTCAGGACCACGAGGAGCTCTAACAATGTGTGACCTCAGGACCATAGCAGCTCTAACTAATGTGTGACCTCAGGACCATAAGCAGCTCTAAACAATGTGTGACCTCAGGACCATAACAGCTCTAACAATGTGTGACCTCAGGACCATGAGGAGCTCTAACAATGTGTGACCTCAGGACCATAACAGCTCTAACAATGTGTGACCTCAGGACCATAACAGCTCTAACAATGTGTGACCTCAGGACCACGAGGAGCTTCTTTACAAAGTGTGACCTCAGGACCATGACAGCTCTAACAATGTGTGACCTCAGGACCATGACAGCTCTAACAATGTGTGACCTCAGGACCAAGGAGGAGCTCTAACAATGTGTGACCTCAGGACCATAACAGCTCTAACAATGTGTGACCTCAGGACCATAACAGCTCTAACAATGTGTGACCTCAGGACCATGAGGAGCTCTAACAATGTGTGACCTCAGGACCATAACAGCTCTAATAATGTGTGACCTCAGGACCATAACAGCTCTAACAATGTGTGACCTTCAGGACCATGAGGAGCTCTAACAATGTGTGACCTCAGGACCATAACAGCTCTAACAATGTGTGACCTCAGGACCATAACAGCTCTAACAATGTGTGACCTCAGGACCATGACAGCTCTAACAATGTCTGACCTCAGGAACAAATTAATTCATTCGGACCCAAACCAGGGTCTGTAGTAACGCCTCTAGCACTGAGATACAGCCCGGGATAGAACCATGGTTCCAGCACGCCCACTAGTTCTGAGATACAGCCCGATAAACCAGGTCTGTAGTGACGCGCCACTAGCACTGAGATACAGCCCGGATAGAACCAGGGGTCTGTAGTGACGCCACTAGCACTGAGATACAGCCCGGGATAGAACCAGGGTCTGTAGTGACGCCTCTAGCACTGAGATACAGCCCGGGATAGAACCAGGGTCTGTAGTGACGCCTCTAGCACTGAGATACAGCCCGGGATAGAACCAGGGTCTGTAGTGACGCTCTAGCACTGAGATACAGCCCGGGATGGAACCAGGGTCTGTAGTGACGCTCTAGCACTGAGATACAGCCCGGGATAGAACCAGGGTCTGTAGTAACGCCTCTAGCACTGAGATACAGCCGGGATAGAACCAGGGTCTGTAGTGACGCCTCTAGCACTGAGATACAGCCCGGGATAGAACCAGG
>NW_026283460.1:0-780 GCF_023373465.1 Oncorhynchus keta | reverse complement strand
TACAACAAGTACTGCCACGTCTGTACAACAAGTACTGCCACGCCTGTACAACAAGTACTGCCACGCCTGTACAACAAGTACTGCCACGCCTGTACAACAAGTACTGCCACGCTCTGTACAACAAGTACTGCCACGCCTGTACAACAAGTACTGCCACGCCTGTACAACAAGTACTGCCACGTCTGTACAACAAGTACTGCCACGCCTGTACAACAAGTACTGCCACGCTCTGTACAACAAGTACTGCCACGTCTGTACAACAAGTACTGCCACGTCTGTACAACAAGTACTGCCACGTCTGTACAACAAGTACTGCCACGCCTGTACAACAAGTACTGCCACGCCTGTACAACAAGTACTGCCACGTCTGTACAACAAGTACTGCCACGTCTGTACAACAAGTACTGCCACGTCTGTACAACAAGTACTGCCACGTCTGTACAACAAGTACTGCCACGTCTGTACAACAAGTACTGCCACGTCTGTACAACAAGTACTGCCACGTCTGTACAACAAGTACTGCCACGTCTGTACAACAAGTACTGCCACGCCTGTACAACAAGTACTGCCACGTCTGTACAACAAGTACTGCCACGTCTGTACAACAAGTACTGCCACGTCTGTACAACAAGTACTGCCACGTCTGTACAACAAGTACTGCCACGTCTGTACAACAAGTACTGCCACGTCTGTACAACAAGTACTGCCACGCCTGTACAACAAGTACTGCCACGCCTGTAGCAACAAGTACTGCCACGCCTGTACAACAAGTACTGCCAC
>NW_026283459.1:0-575 GCF_023373465.1 Oncorhynchus keta | reverse complement strand
GAGAGGGGAAGGGAGAGGGCAGGGAGGGAGAAAGAGAGAGGGGAAGGGAGAGGGCAGGGAGGGAGAAAGAGAGAGGGGAAGGGAGAGGGCAGGGAGGGAGAAAGAGAGAGGGGAAGGGAGAGGGCAGGGAGGGAGAAAGAGAGAGGGGAAGGGAGAGGGCAGGGAGGGAGAAAGAGAGAGGGGAAGGGAGAGGGCAGGGAGGGAGAAAGAGAGAGGGGAAGGGAGAGGGCAGGGAGGGAGAAAGAGAGAGGGGAAGGGAGAGGGCAGGGAGGGAGAAAGAGAGAGGGGAAGGGGGAAGAGAGGAATACATATAGTTAGTGTAAACAATAACAAATGAAATAGGTACCTAACAAACAGACGTGTGTGTGTGTGTGTGTGTGTGTGTGTGTGTGTGTGTGTGTGTGTGTGTGTGTGTGTGTGTGTGTGTGTGTGTGTGTGTGTGTGTGTGTGTGTGTGTGTGTGTGTGTGTGTGTGTGTGTGTGCCCACCAGGTCCTTGTAAGCCCCCAGTATAGCAGCTGTGATGATTCCCAGGAACAGGCCCATTATGTTGAGCACCACACAGGCCCACAGCAGA
>NW_026283458.1:0-27179 GCF_023373465.1 Oncorhynchus keta | reverse complement strand
CAGTGGCCACTTCGTTCCAGTTACGTGTGCTGTATGGTAGTCACTGTGGAGACGACATCTTGATGCACTTATTAATAAAGCCAGTGACTGGTGTGGTGTACTCCTCAATTCCGTCGGAGAAGAACCCTGTAACATAATCCAGTCTGTTCCAGCAAAACAGTAGCTTAGCATCTGCTTCATCTGACCACTTTTTTATTCACCGAAGGTCACTGGTGCTTCCTGCTTTAATTTGAGCTTGTAAGCAGGAATCGCGAGGATAAATTATGGTCAGATTTGCCAAATGGAGGGCGAGGAGAGCTTTATACGCGTCTCCGTGTGTGGAGTAAAGGTGGTCTAGAGTTTTTTCCCTGTGGTTGCACTTTCAACATGCTGGTTGAAATGAGGTAAAACAGGTTTAAGTTTCCCTGCATTAAAGTCCCCGGCCACTAGAGCGCCGCCTCTGGATGAGCGTTTCCTGTTTGCTTGTGGCCGTATACAGCTCATTGATTGCGATCTTAGTGCCAGCATCGGTTTGTTGTGGTAAATAGACATCTACGAAGAATATAGATGAAAACTCTAGGTAGATAGTGTGGTCTACAGCTTATCATGAGATACTCTACATCAGGCAAGCAAACGCTCAAGACTTTCTTAGATATCGTGCACCAGCTGTTGTTTACAGGTGTACATAGACCGCCACCCCTTGTCTTACCAGAGGCTGCTGTTCTATCCTTCGATACAGTGTAAAAACCAGCCAGCTGTATGTTGTTCATGTCGTCGTTCAGCCACGACTCGGTGAAAAATAATATATTACAGTTAATGCCCCGTTGGTAGTTTAATCTTGCTCGTAGGTCATCAATTTTATTTTCCAACGATTGCATGTTTGCCAATAGAACGGATGCCAGTGGGGGTTTGCTCACTTGCCTACGAATTCTCAGAAGGCAGCTCGACCTCCACCCCTTTTTCTGTCTTCTCTTCACACAAATGATGGGGATTTGGGCCTGTTCGAGGAAAGCAGTATATCCTTCACGTTGGACTCGTCGGACTCATTAAAGGAAAAAAGCTTCTACCAGTTCGTGGTGAGTAATCGCTGATCTGATGTCCAGAAGTTATTTTGATCATAAGAGATGGTAGCAGCAATATTATGTACAAAATAAGTTCAAAATAAGTTACAAACAACGCAAAAAAAACCTAACAAAATAACACAGTTGGTTAGGAGCATGTAAAACGTCAGCCATCTTCTCAGCTGTTCTATAGCTGCCGATAGAGTATATAACCCGCCAGCTGTATGTTATTCATGTCAGTCGCTCAGCCACAAGATATTACAGTTTTTAATGTCCCGTTGGTAGGATATACGTGCTTTTAGTTCGTCCACTTTATTACCCAGCGATTGTGCGTTGGCCAATAGTACCGATGGCGAAGGCAGATTAGCCACTCGTCACCGGATCCTCACAAGGCACCCCGATCTCCTTCTGCGAAACCTCCAACCGGCTCGTTAAAGAAAAATGATTCGTCCAATTCAAGGTGATTAATCGCTGTTCTGAGGTCCAGAAGCTTTTTCGGTCATAAAAGACAGTAGCAGCAACATTATGTACAAAATAAGTTACAAACAATGCAAAAAAAACACACAAAAATTGCACGGATGATTAAAGCCAATAAAACGGTAGCCATCCCCTCTGATGCCATTCTGTAATGTGAACTTAAACGGAGAACGAACTTGTCCAATGTACACTATTTAAAAGAGTCTGAATACACATTCTTTCAAATGACTAGTGCTAGAGATATGTTTGGTGCATCAGAGATGCGCTCCATTCGTCTGAAGTCCCGTGATGCTGTAACTGCAGGCCTAGCTTATGTAGGTTGTCAGTAACATAAAGGGGTGGCACACACACAATCTACCATCATCAATATCTATGGCAAGGCTGACTATCTCAAGGGCACAACAAAGCACGGATCTCTACTGAGCGGATGGAAGGGGACCCTCAGCATGCAGACGTAGTGAGTGCGTGTTCGTGTGAGTTTGGGCAGAGACCAACACACCTGACTGAATGCAGACATAGGCGACACACAGCTGAGGAACAGACAGGGAACTATGAAGAGGGTGCCACATGGTGTGTTCAGGTATATTCTTCTAGGAGAAACAATATCGTCTCTGCCGGTGTGTGTGTGTGTGTGTGTGTTTGGGAAATCCGCCATTGTCATGGGAAAGCAGAGCATGTGTGTGTGAGAGAGAGGGGGAGAGAAGGAGAGAGCTAGAGAGACAAGGGGTAAAGAGTGGGATCAAGATAGAGATAGAGAGAGCGAAAGTGAGCTAGAGAGAGCGAGGAGAGATAGAGAGAAGGGGGAAGACTAGAGAGAGAGAGAGAGAGATCAAGAGACAGAAAGAGGGTGGACAGAGAGAGAGGGGGATCAAGACAGGAAAAACACAGTGCAGCAGTGCTTCCCGCAGCTGTGCTAAGTGCTAGAGTGCAGGGTGTAGAAAAGAACAGGAAGAGAAAGAGAGAGAGAAAGAGGGAGAGCTATGGAGGAAGGGGTATAGCAACTATTTATAAACCTGACAGGGAACACTAAGGTAGGGTTATGGAATTAGAAGACAGAGAGACAGAGAGAGAGAACATGGACATACAGTAGAAGAGATGGAGGATGTCAAGATCAAATGATGCAAAGAGAATAGTGGGACTAAAAATGATGTGACATCAGAATGAAGAGACGGGAGGGGTGTGTGTGAGAGTGAGAGAGATAGAGTAAGACAGAGACAGGGAGAGGGGGTAGGTCCAGAGGGAGAGAGAAAGAGAGAGTGAGAGGGGGAGAAGGGGTAGGTCCAGAGAGAGAAAGAAAGAGAGGAGGGGTGTGAGAAGGGAGTAGGTCCAGAGAGAGAGGGGTGGGGGCATAGATGGATGATGAGAAGGGAAATGGTTGAGCTCCACAGAGAGTGAAAGAGAGAGAAGAAGTACTGCTACCTTGAATGACACTGCGACAGTAAGACAACACGTGAGGGAGAGAAGCAACATCTCATGATTCCATGAATCTACTATCAGCACCAATGCAGCTGTGGAATTCTCCTCCCAGCCTACTGCAGTGGTTATGCTGGGAGTGTGTGTGAGAGAGAAAGAAAGGGGAAAGAGATGTGTGTGGGTGGGGGGTTACTGCAGTGGATATACTGTCATCATGAAGTACTTTGAGAGGCTAGTAACAGATCATATCACCTCCCTAGACCCACTACAATTTGCATACTGCCCTAACAGATCCACGGAGGATGCAATTTCCCATCTGAACACGATGAATAACCACTGAACAAATTATAAACGCAATATGCAACAATTTCAAAAGTTTTACTAAGTTACAGTTCATATAAAAATCAGTCAATTTAAATAAATTCAATAGGCCCTAATCTATGGATTTCACATGACTGTGATAACAGATAAGCATCTGTTGGTCACACACGTATATATATATATATATATATATATATATATATAGATATAGATATAGATATAGATATATAAAATATGGACACACCCCTGCAAATGAGCGGATTTGGCTATTTCAGCCACACCATTGTTGGTAGGTGTATAAAATTGAGCACACGGCCAAGCAGTCTCCATAGACAAAATATTGTCAATAGAATGGTCTTACTGAAAGCTTATAGACTTTCAACGAGTCACCATCATGGTCTGCCACCATTCCAACAACTCAGTTCACAAATTTCTGCCCTGTTAGAGCTGCCCCGGTCAACTGTAAGTGCTGTTATTGTGAAGTGGGAAACGTCTAGAAGCAACAATGGCTCAGCCGAGAAGAGGTAAGCCACACAAGCTCACATAGTGCTGGAAATCGTAGCTCGTAAAAAATCTTCTGTCCTCACTTGCAACACTCACTACCGAGTTCCAAACTGCCTCTGGAACAACGTCAGCACAGAACTGTTAGACGGAGCTTCATGAGATGTGTTTTCAAGGCTGAGCAGGCGTACACAAGCCTAAGATAACCATGCACAATGCCAAGCGTTGGCTGGAGTGGTGTAAAGCTTGCCGCACTGGACTCAGTGGAAACGCGTTCTTCCGGGGTGATTAATCACGCATTCCCAACTGGCAGTCCGACGGACGAATCTGGATTTGGGATGCCAGTAGAACGCTACCTGCTAATGCATAGTGCCAACTGTAAAGTTTGGTGGAGTAGCAACGATGGTCTGGGGCTGTTATTTATGGTTTGGACTAGGCCCCTTAGTTCCAGGGAAGGGAAATCTTAACGCTACGTTATACAATGACATTCTAGACAATTATGTGCTTCCAACTTTGTGGCAACAGTTTGGGGAAGGCCCTTTCCTGTTTCAGCATGACTATGACTCCGTGCACAAGTGAGGTCCATACAGAAATGGTTTGTTGAGATTGGTGTGGAAGAGCTTGACTGGCCTGCACAGAGCCCTGACCTCAACCCCATCAAACACCTTGGGATGAATTGGAACGCTAACTGCGAACCAGGCCAAATGTTAAATATCAGTGCCCGACCTCACGAATGCTTGTGGCTGATTGGAAGCCACAGCAATGTTCCAACATCTAGTGGAACGCCTTCCCAGAAGATGGGGAGGCTGTTATAGCAATAAAGGGGGACCAACTCCATATTAATGCCGATGATTCTGGAATGAGATGTTCGACGAGTACGTGTCCACATACTTTTGGTCATGTACTGTACCTTTAAAAATGATGTAGGGACGTGGATCAGAAAACCAGTCAGTATCTGGTGTGACCAACATTTGCCTCATGCAGCGCAACGCATCTCCTTCACATAGAGTTGATCAGGCTGTTGATTGTGGCCTGTGGAATGTTGTCCACTCAATGGCTATGTTGCTGGATATTGGTGTGAACTGGAACACGCTGTCGTACACATCGATCCAAAGCATCCAAACTTTCTCAATGGGTGACATGTATGGTGAGTATGCAGGCCATGGAGGAACTGGGACATTTTCAGGATTTCAGGAGTTGTGTGCAGAGTCTTGCGGCTGAGTCCATGCAATTATCATGCTGACAGTGGGCCTCAGGATCTTATCACGGTATCTCTGTACATTCAAATTTCCATTGATAAAATGCAATTGTGTTTATTGTCCTTAGCTTAAGCATGCCCATACCATAACCCCACTGCCACCATGGGTCACTCTGTTCACAATGTTGACATCAGCAACCGCTCGCTCACACGAACCCATACACACTGTCTGCAATCTGCCCGGCACAGTTAAAACCGGGATTCATCCGTGAAAGAGCAGACTTCTCCAGCATGCTAGTGGTTATTGAAGGTGAACATTTGCCCACTGAAGTTGGGTTACGACGCTGAACTGCAGTCAGGTCAAGACCCTGGTGAGGACGATGAGCACGCAGATGAGCTTCCATGAGACAGTTTGTGGAGAAATTCTTCAGTTTTGCAAACCAACAGTTTCATCAGCTGTCCGGTGACTGGTCTCAGACGATCCTGCAGGTATAGAAGCCGGATGTGGAGGTCTTGGGCTGGGGTGATTCCTTCTGTAGCTCAGTTGGTAGAGCATGACGCTTGTAACGCCAGGGTAGTGGGTTCGATTCCCGGGACCACCCATTCGTAGAATGTATGCACACATACACGACTGTAAGTCGTTGATAAAAGCGTCTGCTAAATGGCATATATTATTATTATTACATGGTCTGCGGTTATGAGGCCGGTTGGATGTACTGCAAATTTTCTAAAATGACCTTGGAGGCAGCTTATGGTAGAGAAATTAACATTACATTATCTGGGAATGGCTCTGGTGGACATTCCTGCAGTCAGCATGCCAATTTCACACTCCATCAAAACTTGAGACATCTGTGTCATTGTGCTCAACTGCACATTTTAGAGAGGGCTTTTATATTTCCCAGCACAAGGTACACCTGTGTAATGATCATGATGTTTAATCAGCTTATCGATATGCCACACCTGTCAGGTGGATGGATTATCTTGGCAAAGGAGAAATGCTCACTAACAGGGATGTAAACAAATGTGTGCACAACATTTTAGAAAAATATTATTTTTTGTGTATATGGAACATTTCTGGGATATTTTATTTCATGAAACATGGGACCAACACTTTGCATGTTGTGTTTATATTTTTTGTTCAGTATAAGAATGCTGTTTATCGACTACAGGTCGGCCTTCAATACCATAGTGGCTCTGACTCATCACGAAACTCGGGACCCTGGGTCTGAACCCTCCTAGACTTCCTGACGGGCTGACCCCAGGTAAGGGAAGGTAGGCCACAACTCCTCCGCCACCCTGATCCTCAACACGGGGCCCCATAAAGGTTCGTGCTCAACCCCTTCTGTAATCCCTGTTTTCCCATCGGCCACCCACGTCTCCCACTCAATCATCACGTTTGCAGACGACAACAGTAGTAGACCTGATTACCAACAATGACGAGACAGAGTACAAGGAGGAGGTGAGAGCCCTGGAGGAGAGGTGCCAGGAAAATAACCTCTCCTCAATGTCAACAAAACAAAGGAGCCGACCGTGGACTTCAGGTGACAGCAGAGGGAGCACTCTTCGATCCACATCAATGGGGCCACAGTGCAAAAGGTTAGAGGTTCCTCGGCATGCACATCACTGACAACCTGAAATGGTCCAGCCATACAGACAATGTGGTGAAGAAGGCACAACCTGCCTCTTCAACTTCAGGAGGCTGAAGAAATTCAGCTTTGCCCCTAAGACCTAGCAAACTTCTACAGATTCACCATTGAGAGCATTCTGTCGGGCTGTATCACCGCCTGGTATAGCAACTGCACCATCTGCAACCGAAGGTCTCTCCAGAGGGTGGTGCGGTCAGCCCAAGAAGATCATCAAGGATTTCAGCCACCGAGCCACAGCCTGTTCACCCCTGCTACCATCTAGAAGGCAGAGACAGTACAGATGCATCAAAGCTGGGACCGAGAGACTGAAAACAGCTTTTATCTCCAGGCCATTATACTGTTAAATAGACATCATTAGCCGGCCTCGCCCAGTACCTTGCCCTGAACTCAGTAACTGTTACTAGCCAGCTAACACCCGGTACTCAACCCCTGTACTTTAGAGACTGCTGCCCTACGTACTTAGTCATTGAACACTCTTCTCTATAATAATATTTACATACTGTTTTACCCACTTCATATGTACAGTAACTACTGCTGTTCACAACTGTTCTATTCATATACTGTCCGTAATGTGTATACAGTCGTGGACCAAATTTTTGTGAATGACACAAATATTAATTTTCACGTTTGCTGCTTCGGTGTCATTAGATATTTTGTCAGATGTTACTATGGAATACTGAATTATAATTACAAGCATTTGATTTGTGTCAAAGGCTTTTATTGACAATTACAGGAAGTTGATGCAAAAAGTCAATATTTGCAGTGTTGACTCTTCTTTTTCAAGAACTCTGCAATCTGCCCCCTGGCATGCTGTCAATTAACTTCTGGGCCACATCCTGACTGATGGCAGCCGGTTCTTGCATAATCAATGCTTGAGTTTGTCAGAATTTGTAGGTTTTGTTTGTCCACCCGCCTCTTTGAGGATTGACCACAAGTTCTCAATGGGATTAAGGTCTGAGTTTCCTGGCCATGGACCCAAAATATCAATGTTTTGTTCCCCGAGCCACTTAGTTATCACTTTTGCCTTATGACAAGGTGCTTCATCATGCTGGAAAAGGCATTGTTTGCCACCAAACTGTTCCTGGATGGTTGGAAGAAGTTGCTCTTGGAGGATGTGTTGTTACCATTCTTTATTCATGGCTGTGTTCTTAGGCAAAATTGTGAGTGAGCCCACTCCCTGGATGAGAAGCAACACACATGAATGGTCTCAGGATGCTTTACTGTTGGCATGACACAGAACTGATAGTAGCGCTCACCTTGTCTTCTCCGGACAAGCTTTTTTTCCGGATGCCCCAAACAATCCTGAAAGGGGGATTCATCAGAGAAAATTACTTTACCCCAGTCCTCAGCAGTCCAACCCTATACCTTTTACAGAATATCAGTCTGTCCCTGATGTTTTTCCTGGAGAGAAGTGGCTTCTTTGCTGCCCTTCTTGACACCAGGCCATCCTCCAAAAGTATTCACCTTACTGTGCGTGCAGATGCACTCACACTTGCCTGCTGCCATCCCTAAGCAAGCTCTGTACTGGTGGTGCCCCGATCCCACAGCTGAATCAACTTTAGGAGACGGTCCTGACGCTTGCTAGACTTACTTGGGCGCCCTGAAGCCTTCTTCACAACAATTGTACCGCTCTCCTTGAAGTTCTTGATGATCCAATAAATGGTTGATTTAGGTGCAATCTTACTGGCAGCAATATCCTTGCCTGTGAAGCCCTTTTTGTGCAAAGCAATGATGACGGCACGTGTTTCCTTGCAGGTAACCATGATTGACAGAGAAAGAACAATGATTCCAAGCACCACCCTCCTTTTGAAGCTTCCAGTCTGTTATTCAAACTCAATCAGCATGACAGAGTTATCTCCAGCCTTGTCCTTGTCAACACTCACACCTGTGTTAACGAGAGAATCTCTGACATGATGTCAGCTGGTCCTTTGTGGCAGGGCTGAAATGCAGTGGAAATGGTTTTGGGGGATTCAGTTCATTTGCATGGCAAAAGGGACTTTGCAATTAATTGCAGTTCATCTGATCACTCTTCATATCATTCTGGAGCATATGCAAATTGGCATCATACAAACTGAGGCAGCAGACTTTGTAAAAATGAATATTTGTGTCATTTTCAAAACTTTGGCCACGACTGTACACACCATCATATACATTTATATTTATATTCCGGACTCTGACATTGCTCGTTCTAATATTTCTATATTTCTTCATTCCTTTCTTTTTCTTTTTGTATTTGCGTGTATTGTTAGGTATTACTGCACTGCTGGAGCTAAGAACATAAGCATTGCGCTACCCCACGATAACATATGGAGAATATGTGTACGTGACCAATACAATGTTATTTCAATTTGATCTTGAATATTACATGGGCATTGGGCAAATCAAATCAAATAAAATTGTATTTGTCACATACACATGGTTAGCAGATGTTAATGCGAGGGTAGCGAAATGCTTGTGCTTCTAGTTCCGACAATGCAGTAATAACCAACAAGTAATCTAGCTAACAATTCCAAAACTACTACCTTATAGACACAAGTGTAAGGGGATAAGGGTGTAGGGTATGTAAACATTATATTAGGTAGCATTGTTTAACGTGGCTAGTGATATATTTTACATCATTTCCCATCAATTCCCATTATTAAAGTGGCTGGAGTTGAGTCAGTGTGTTGGCAGCAGCCACTCAATGTTAGTGGTGGCTGTTTAACAGTCTGATGGCCTTGAGATAGAAGCTGTTTTTCAGTCTCTCGGTCCCAGCTTTGATGCACCTGTACTGACCTCGCCTTCTGGACGATAGCGGGGTGAACAGGCAGTGGCTCGGGTGGTTGTTGTCCTTGATGATCTTTATGGGCTTCCTGTGACATCGGGTGGTGTAGGTGTCCTGGAGGGCAGGTAGTTTGCCCCGGTAATGCGTTGTGCATACCTCACTACCCTCTGGAGAGCCTTACGGTTGTGGGCGGAGCAGTTGCCGTACCAGGCGGTGATACAGCCCGACAGGATGCTCTCGATTGTGCATCTGTAGAAGTTTGTGAGTGCTTTTGGTGACAAGCCGAATTTCTTCAGCCTCCTGAGGTTGAAGAGGCGCTGCTGCGCCTTCTTCACGATGCTGTCTGTGTGGGTGGACCAATTCAGTTTGTCTGTGATGTGTACGCCGAGGAACTTAAAACTTACTACCCTCTCTACTACTGTCCCATCAATGTGGATAGGGGGGTGTTCCCTCTGCTGTTTCCTGAAGTCCACAATCATCTCCTTAGTTTTGTTGACGTTGAGTGTGAGGTTATTTTCCTGACACCACACTCCGAGGCCCTCACCGCCTCCCTGTAGACCGTCTCGTCGTTGTTGGTAATCAAGCCTACCACTGTTGTGTCGTCCGCAAACTTGATGATTGAGTTGGAGGCGTGCGTGGCCACGCAGTCGTGGGTGAACAGGGAGTACAGGAGAGGGATCAGAACGCACCCTTGTGGGGCCCCAGTGCTGAGGATCAGCGGGGTGGAAATGTTGTTGCCTACCCTCACCACCTGGGGGCGGCCCATCAGGAAGTCCAGTACCCAGTTGCACAAGGCGGGGTCGAGACCCAGGGTCTCGAGCTTGATGACGAGCTTGGAGGGCACTATGGTGTTAAATGCCGAGCTGTAGTCGATGAACAGCATTCTCACATAGGTATTCCTCTTGTCCAGATGGGTTAGGGCAGTGTGCAGTGTGGTTGAGATTGCATCGTCTGTGGACCTATTTGGGCGGTAAGCAAATTGGAGTGGGTCTAGGGTGTCAGGTGGAGGTGGAGGGTGGAGGTGATATGGTCCTTGACTAGTCTCTCAAAGCACTTCATGATGACGGAAGTGAGTGCTACGGGGGCGGTAGTCGTTTAGCTAAGTTACCTTAGCTTTCTTGGGAACAGGAACAATGGTGGCCCTGTTGAAGCATGTGTCCGTAAACACACCAGCCAGCTGGTCTGCGCATGCTCTGAGGGTGCGGCTGGGGATGCCGTCTGGGCCTGCAGCCTTGCGGGGTTGACACGTTTAAATGTTTTCCTCACGTGGGCTGCAGTGAAGGAGAGTCCGCATGTTTTAGTTGCGGGCCGTGTCAGTGGCACTGTATTGTCCTCAAAGCGGGCAAAAGGTGATTTAGTCTGCCTGGGAGCAAGACATCCTGGTCCGTGACTGGGCTGGTTTTCTTTTTGTAATCCGTGATTGACTGTAGACCCTGCCACATACCTCTTGTGTCTGAGCCGTTGAATTGAGATTCTACTTTGTCTCTATACTGACGCTTAGCTTGTTTGATAGCCTTGCGGAGGGAATAGTTGCACTGTTTGTATTCGGTCACGTTCGGGCTATCAGTTTCACGCGAATGCTGCCATCAATCCACGGTTTCTGGTTTGGGAATGTTTTAATCGTTGCTATGGGAACGACATCTTCAACCCACGTTCTAATGAACTCGCTCACCGAATCAGCGGTCACCTTGCCCTGATTAAAAGCAGTGGTTCGTTCGGGCTATCAGTTTCACGCGAATGCTGCCATCAATCCACGGTTTCTGGTTTGGGAATGTTTTAATCGTTGCTATGGGAACGACATCTTCAACCCACGTTCTAATGAACTCGCTCACCGAATCAGCATATTCGTCAATGTTGTTGTCTGGCCTGCAATCTGAAACATATCCCAGTCCACGTGATGGAAGCAGTCTTGGAGTGTGGAATCAGATTGGTCGGACCAGCGTTGAACAGACCTCAGCGCGAGAGCTTCTTGTTTTAGTTTCTGTCTGTAGGCAGGGATAAACAAAATGGAGTCATGGTCAGCTTTTCCGAAAGGAGGGCAGGGCAGGGCCTTATATGCGTCGCGGAAGTTAGAATAGCAGTGATCCAAGGTTTTTCCAGCCCTGGTTGCGCAATCGATATGCTGATGAAATTTAGGGAGTCTTGTTTTCAGATTAGCCTTGTTAAATAGCATGAGTGAGCTTCAACATTACTGTAGCCGCAAATAGGCCTTGGGTAATGCTCCCCCACCTGCGGAAGTATACCTGATCATCTAACCTTCCCTGTTTGTTCAGCCATACACATTGATTTTTAGTCTAGATACAAGTTGCCCCTAACCTATACCCCAAACAAAGTGTATAAGTGTTTTTAATCAACGTTCTACAGAGTGGGAAATGGAGGAAATTAGAAGTGTTGCAGAAAGAAAATCAACCTAGGCTGCATCGCCTTTCCCCACCCTTCTCCTGATGCTTGCACTTGCATACTCCCTAGTCTTCGGTTGCACCCCGATAATCTCTTTCTCCCGAAGTGTGCACTTGCAGAACTCCCAGTGATGGATTTAACAATGGTGGAAACTCTCCAGCCAATGCCAACACCCAATACAAAGCTTTTAAATCCACGAGATAGTGTGCCAAGTGCACACTTTCGGAGAGATGTGTAGAAAGAAGTGGGATGGATTTTTTTTAAAGAGCATTGCTCTCTTACTATGTCTTATTATCTACAACATTCTTGAACCTATCACCCCAATGAACTTGGAGTGATTTTGAAAAAAACTGGCAAGTGTTTATAGTAGTCGACACTGTGCCCAGTGCTTGGCTTGGACTGAAATAGATGCCAGTACTCATTTTGAGTGCCGGTACTTTTGATATTTAGGTGCAAAACCTTTGAGTTAATATTCTATAGGAAATGCAGGGACTTGAGCAGTGCGGTGACTTTGATGGTTTATCGAAACGGCTGGCTTCTATGGATGTGACTCGATGGAGAATTAAAGTAGCAGGGTTAGGATCAAATCAAATCAAATCAAATCAAATTTATTTATATAGCCCTTCGTACATCAGCTGATATCTCAAAGTGCTGTACAGAAACCCAGCCTAAAACCCCAAACAGCAAACAATGCAGGTGTAAAAGCACAGTGGCTAGGAAAAACTCCCTAGAAAGGCCAAAACCTAGGAAGAAACCTAGAGAGGAACCGGGCTATGTGGGGTGGCCAGTCCTCTTCTGGCTGTGCCGGGTAGAGATTATAACAGAACATGACCAAGATGTTCAAATGTTCATAAATGACCAGCATGGTCGAATAATAATAAGGCAGAACAGTTGAAACTGGAGCAGCAGCACAGTCAGGTGGACTGGGGACAGCAAGGAGCCTTCATGTCAGGTAGTCCTGGGGCACGGTCCTAGGGCTCAGGTCAGTTGAAACTGGAGCAGGAGCATGGCCAGGTGGACTGGGGACAGCAAGGAGTCCTCATGTCAGGTAGTCCTGGGACATGGTCCTAGGGCTCAGGTCCTCCGAGAGAGAGAAAGAAAGAGAGAAGGAGAGAATTAGAGAACGCACACTTAGATTCACACAGGACACCGAATAGGACAGGAGAAGTACTCAGATATAACAAACTGACCCTAGCCCCCGACACATAAACTACTGCAGCATAAATACTGGAGGCTGAGACAGGAGGGGTCAGGAGACACTGTGGCCCCATCCGAGGACACCCCGGACAGGGCCAAACAGGAAGGATATAACCCCACCCACTTTGCCAAAGCACATCCCCCACACCACTAGAGGGATATCTTCAACCACCAACTTACCATCCTGAGACAAGGCCGAGTATAGCCCACAAAGATCTCCGCCACGGTACAACCCAGGGGGGCAGCAGACAGGCCGACCACAACAGTGAATCAACCCACCCAGGTGACGCACCCCCAGGGACGGCACGAGAGAGCCCCAGCAAGCCAGTGACTCAGCCCCCGTAACAGGGTTAGAGGCAGAGAATCCCAGTGGAAAGAGGGGAACCGGCCAGGCAGAGACAGCAAGGGCGGTTCGTTGCTCCAGAGCCTTTCCGTTCACCTTCCCACTCCTGGGCCAGACTACACTCAATCATATGACCCACTGAAGAGATGAGTCTTCAGTAAAGACTTAAAGGTTGAGACCGAGTTTGCGTCTCTGACATGGGTAGGCAGACCGTTCCATAAAAATGGAGCTCTATAGGAGAAAGCCCTGCCTCCAGCTGTTTGCTTAGAAATTCTAGGGACAATTAGGAGGCCTGCGTCTTGTGACCGTAGCGTACGTGTAGGTATGTACGGCAGGACCAAATCAGAGAGGTAGGTAGGAGCAAGCCCATGTAATGCTTTGTAGGTTAGCAGTAAAACCTTGAAATCAGCCCTTGCTTTGACAGGAAGCCAGTGTAGAGAGGCTAGCACTGGAGTAATATGATCAAATTTTTTGGTTCTAGTCAGGATTCTAGCAGCCGTATTTAGCACTAACTGAAGTTTATTTAGTGCTTTATCCGGGTAGCCGGAAAATAGAGCATTGCAGTAGTCTAACCTAGAAGTGACAAAAGCATGGATTAATTTTTCTGCATCATTTTTGGACAGAAAGTTTCTGATTTTTGCAATGTTACGTAGATGGAAAAAAGCTGTCCTCGAAATGGTCTTGATATGTTCTTCAAAAGAGAGATCAGGGTCAGAGTAACGCCGAGGTCCTTCACAGTTTTATTTGAGACGACTGTACAACCATTAAGATTAATTGTCAGATTCAACAGAAGATCTCTTTGTTTCTTGGGACCTAGAACAAGCATCTCTGTTTTGTCCGAGTTTAATAGTAGAAAGTTTGCAGCCATCCACTTCCTTATGTCTGAAACACATGCTTCTAGCGAGGGCAATTTTGGGGCTTCACCATGTTTCATTGAAATGTACAGCTGTGTGTCATCCGCATAGCAGTGAAAGTTTACATTATGTTTTCGAATAACATCCCCAAGAGGTAAAATATATAGTGAAAACAATAGTGGTCCTAAAACAGAACCTTGAGGAACACCGAAATGTACAGTTGATTTGTCAGAGGACAAACCATTCACAGAGACAAACTGATATCTTTCCGACAGATAAGACCTAAACCAGGCCAGAACATGTCCGTGTAGACCAATTTGGGTTTCCAATCTCTCCAAAAGAATGTGGTGATCGATGGTATCAAAAGCAGCACTAAGGTCTAGGAGCACGAGGACAGATGCAGAGCCTCGGTCCGATGCCATTAAAATGTCATTTACCACCTTCACAAGTGCCGTCTCAGTGCTATGATGGGGTCTAAAACCAGACTGAAGCATTTCGTATACATTGTTTGTCTTCAGGAAGGCAGTTAGTTGCTGCGCAACAGCCTTCTCTAAAATCTTTGAGAGGAATGGAAGATTCGATATAGGCCGATAGTTTTTATATTTTCTGGGTCAAGGTTTGGCTTTTTCAAGAGAGGCTTTATTACTGCCACTTTTAGTGAGTTTGGTACACATCCAGTGGATAGAGAGCCGTTTATTATGTTCAACATAGGAGGGCCAAGCACAGGAAGCAGCTCTTTCAGTAGTTTAGTTGGGATAGGGTCCAGTATACAGCTTGAAGGTTTAGAGGCCATGATTATTTTCATCATTGTGTCAAGAGATATAGTACTAAAACACTTGAGCGTCTCTCTTGATCCTAGGTCCTGGCAGAGTTGTGCAGACTCAGGACAACTGAGGTTTGGAGGAATACGCAGGTTTAAAGAGGAGTCCGTAATTTGCTTTCTAATAATCATAATCTTTTCCTCAAAGAAGTTCATGAATTTATCACTGCTAAAGTGAAAGTCATCCTCTCTTGGGGAATGCTGCTTTTTAGTTAGCTTTGCCACAGTATCAAAAAGGAATTTCGGATTGTTCTTATTTTCCTCAATTAAGTTAGAAAAATAGGACGATCGAGCAGCAGTAAGGGCTCTTCGGTACTGCACGGTACCGTCCTTCCAAGCTAGTCGGAAGACTTCCAGTTTGGTGTGGCGCCATTTCCGTTCCAATTTTCTGGAAGCTTGCTTCAGAGCTCGGGTATTTTCTGTGTACCAGGGAGCTAGTTTCTTATGAGACATTTTTTAGTTTTTAGGGGTGCAACTGCATCTAGGGTATTGCGCAAGGTTAAATTGAGATCCTCAGTTAGGTGGTTAACGGATTTTTGTCCTCTGGCGTCCTTGGGTAGGCAGAGGGGAGTCTGGAAGGGCATCAAGGAATCTTTGTGTTGTCTGTGAATTTATAGCACGACTTTTGATGTTCCTTGGTTGGGGTCTGAGCAGATTATTTGTTGCAATTGCAAACGTAATAAAATGGTGGTCCGATAGTCCAGGATTATGAGGAAAAACATTAAGATCCACAACATTTATTCCATGGGACAAAACTAGGTCCAGGGTATGACTGTGACAGTGAGTGGGTCCAGAGACATGTTGGACAAAACCCACTGAGTCGATGATGGCTCCAAAAGCCTTTTGGAGTGGGTCTGTGGACTTTTCCATGTGAATATTAAAGTCACCAAAGATTAGAATATTATCTGCAATGACTACAAGGTCTGATAGGAATTCAGGGAACTCAGTGAGAAACGCTGTATATGGCCCAGGAGGCCTGTAAACAGTAGCTATAAAAAGTGATTGAGTAGGCTGCATAGATTTCATGACTAGAAGCTCAAAAGACGAAAACGTCATTTTTTTTTTTTTTGTAAATTGAAATTTGCTATCGTAAATGTTAGCAACACCTCCGCCTTTGCGGGATGCACGGGGATATGGTCACTAGTGTAGCCAGGAGGTGAGGCCTCATTTAACACAGTAAATTCATCAGGCTTAAGCCATGTTTCAGTCAGGCCAATCACATCAAGATTATGATCAGTGATTAGTTCATTGACTATAATTGCCTTTGAAGTAAGGGATCTAACATTAAGTAGCCCTATTTTGAGATGTGAGGTATCATGATCTCTTTCAGTAATGACAGGAATGGAGGTGGTCTTTATCCTAGTGAGATTGCTAAGGCGAACACCGCCATGTTTAGTTTTGCCCAACCTAGGTCGAGGCACAGACACGGTCTCAATGGTGATAGCTGAGCTGACTACACTGACTATGCTAGTGGCAGACTCCACTATGCTGGCAGGCTGGCTAATAGCCTGCTGCCTGGCCTGCACCCTATTTCATTGTGGAGCTAGAGGAGTTAGAGCCCTGTCTATGTTGGCAGATAAGATGAGAGCACCCCTCCAGCTAGGATGGAGTCCGTCACTCCTCAGCAGGTCAGGCTTGGTCCTGTTTGTGGGTGAGTCCCAGAAAGAGGGCCAATTATCTACAAATTCTATCTTTTGGGAGGGGCAGAAAACAGTTTTCAACCAGCGATTGAGTTGTGAGACTCTGCTGTAGAGCTCATCACTCCCCTAACTGGGAGGGGGCCAGAGACAATTACTCGATGCCGACACATCTTTCTAGCTGATATGCACGCAGAAGCTATGTTGCGCTTGGTGATCTCTGACTGTTTCATCCTAACATCGTTGGTGCCGACGTGGATAACAATATCTCTATACTCTCTACACTCGCCAGTTTTAGCTTTAGCCAGCACCATCTTCAGATTAGCCTTAACGTCGGTAGCCCTGCCCCGGGTAAACAGTGTATGATCGCTGGATGATTCGCTTTAAGTCTAATACTGCGGGTAATGGAGTCGCCAATGACTAGAGTTTTCAATTTGTCAGAGCTAATGGTGGGAAGCTTCGGCGTCTCAGACCCCGTAACGGGAGGAGTAGAGACCAGAGAAGACTCGGCCTCTGACACCGACCCGCTGCTTAATGGGGAAAACCGGTTGAAAGTTTCTGTCTGCTGAATGAGCGACACCGGTTGAGCTTTCCTACAGCATTTCCTTCCAGAAACCGTGAGAAAGTTGTCCGGCTGCGGGGACTGTGCCAGGGGATTTATACTACTATCTGTACTTACTGGTGGCACAGACGCTGTTTCATCCTTTCCTACACTGAATTTACCCTTGCCTAACGATTGCGTCTGAAGCTGGGCTTGCAGTACAGCTATCCTCGCCGTAAGGCGAGCACAGCGGCTGCAATTAGAAGGCATCATGTTAATGTTACTACTTAGCTTCGGCTGTTGGAGGTCCTGACGAATCGTGTCCAGATAAAGCGTCCGGAGTGAAAAGTTGAGGAAAAAATAAATAAATATATGAACGGTAATTAAAAAGTGAAACCCGTAAAGTTGTCAGGTAGCAAAATAGGTTGGCAACAAAACGCACAGCAATTCGAAAACAAGCCTGCAAGTTGGAGAATTAGGTCATGGTTAGGAAAAGGGTTAGGCTTAGCTAAAAGGCTGTACTCCATCTAGACACAACAATAGAAGCCATCGGTTCCGAGAAAACATCAGTGGCCATCAGCATCACCACACCGAAACCCAGTTCCTGTGAGCTCCTACCCAAGTCAAGCACGGCGTGTGCCTAAACCATGGCCGTGTCTGAAAACATTGCTAACCGTCAAACCTGGTCTCCTCAATTCCTTAAAGTGCATTGGAGGAGAGGATCCATCGTCCCTTCTTCTGACCACCTCCTCCAATGAGATTGGAGAGGAATTGACAAAACAAGTACAGAGGAAGCAAACACTTAAAAGCTATTAACGTTTTCAGATTCAGTCTATGTGAAGTGAAAATGAGGCGGTGACACTATGTTGTCCCCTTTATCGGAGGGAGAGACATCGGTTTTCTATGTGCAAGAATAAGGAGCTGGAGGTACATAACAAATATATATAAAAAAATACAGTACCAGTGAAAATGTGGACGCACCTACTCATTCAAGGGGTTTTCTTTAATTTTTACTATTTTCTACCATGTGGAATAATAGTGAAGCCATCAACACTATGAAATAAAATATATGGAAAACTGTAGTAACCAAAAAAGTGTTAACAAATCAAAATATATTTGTATTTTAGATTCTTCAAAGTAGCCACCTTTTGCCTTGATGACAGCTTTGCACATACTTGGCATTCTCTCAACCAGCTTCAACTGGAATGCTTTTCCAACTGTCTTGAAGGAGTTCCCACATATGCTGAGGACTTGTTGGCTGCTTTTCCTTCACTCTGTGGTCCAACTTATCTCAAAACATCTTAATTGAGTTGAAGTCGGGTGATTGTGAAGGCCAGGTCACCTGATGCAGCACTCCATCACTCTCCTTCTTCATGAAATAGCCCTTACACAGCCTGGAGATGTGTTGGGTTGTGTCCTGTTGAAAAACACATGATGGTCCCACTAAGCGCAAACCAGATGGGATGGCGTATCGCTGCAGAATGCTGAGGTAGCCATGCTTGTTAAGTGTGCCTTGAATTCTAAATAAACCACGATAGTGTCACCAGCAAAGAACCCCCACACCATCACATCTCCTCCTCCATGCTTCATGCTGGGAACCACACATGCGGAGATCATCAGTTCACCTACTCTGCATGTCACAAAGACACGGCAGTTGGAACCAAAAATCTCAAATTTGGACTCATCAGACCAAAGGATGGATTTCCACAGCAATGTCCATTGCTTGTGTTTCTTGGCCCAAGCAAGTCTCTTCTTCTTATTGGTGTCCTTTAGTAGATGTTTCTTTGTTGCAATTCAACCATGTAGGCCAGAGTCTCCTCTGAATAGTTGATGTTGAGATGTGTCTGTTACTTGAACTCTGTGATGCATTTATTTGGGCTGCAATTTCTGAGGCTGGTAACTCTAATGAACTTATCCTCTGCAGCAGAGGTAACTCTGGGTCTTCCTTTCCTGTGGCGGTCCTCATGAGAGCCAATTTCATCATAGCGCTTGATGGTTTTTGCGACTGCACTTGAAGAAACTTTCAAAGTTCTTGACATTTTCCGTATTGACTGACCGTCATGTCTTAAAGTACTGATGAACTGTCGCTTCACTTTGCTTATTTGAGCTGTTGTTGCCATAATATGGACTTGGTATTTTACTAAATAAATAAATATATTCTGTATACCACCCCTACCTTGTCACAACGCAACTGATTGGCTCAAATGCATTATTAAGAAAGAAAGAAATTCCACATATTAACTTTTAACAAGGCACACCTGTTTGTTGAAATGCATTCCTGTTTGTTGAAATGAAAATGCCAAGCTGGTTGAGAAAATGCCAAGAGTGTGCAAAGTTGTCATCAAGGCAAAGGGTGGCTACTTTGAAAAATATGAAATATGAAATATATTTTGATTTGTTTAACACTTTTTTGGTTACTACATGATTCCATATGTGTTATTTCATAGTTTTGATGTTTTCACTATTACTGTATTCTACAATGTAGAAAATATTCAAATAAAGAAAAACACTTGAATGAGTAGGTGAGTCCAAAATTTTGCCTGGTACTGTATTTTAATCTTTTTAAACCGGATAACAAAATATTTGACGTAAAAATCATAAAAGTGAACCTAACCAAAACTTGCCACCAAAAGGCTTTGGCCGGCACTGAGCATCATCATCCACAAAGGTGGTTTGTGTCAGTCAGGGTTGTAAAACTCAATGTGGTTGGTGGGGTTGTCTCCAGGGCTGAAGAATGGGAAGAGGCTTACGTTGGTGGGCATGTGGTTCTGTGCATAAAGTTGACGACCTGAGATTCACACCGTAGAACATTTACATTTACATTTAAGTCATTTAGCAGACGCTCTTATCCAGAGCGACTTACAAATTGGGAACTAGAACGGCACGCTTTGCTCCCGCCCGTCGAAGAACACACCCACATGTACCTGTAAAGTTTGTGCCTGTAAAGTAATCCCCAGTTTACAATTGGCTCATTCAACCCCCTCCTCGTTGCTGCGAATGAGAACGTGTTCTTAGTCAACTTACCTGGTAAAATAAAGGATACATTTTAAAAAATTACAAATTAAATAAAAAAAGTAAATACACATTGTAAAGCAGCTTAATTAGAAAGGGGAATATATAATGAGCCTCTCTCTGACATTAAATGTTAAACATCCAACTTTTATCTTCACATACTAATCATGATACTTCAAAGGCTGGCTCCAAAGACAACCCCAAAACATGCATGAACCCCCCAAAAATGAATTTTTCCCAAATCAATTTTCCCACAGTGTGATTACACTCTTCCCTGGTGAGGAGACATTTAAGGTATATTTATTTCATTGTAGCTGACCAGGTAGTGTTGGAGCTGCGATGTGATTTTGTTGCCTTGCAAAGTCCTTGTTGATTTAAAATGTTTACTTAGTGCGGGAAAAACTAAATGTATGGTTTCTAATTTTAGTAGAATTATTTCAGATGGCTGCACATTTATGCATTGGATGGTTCTTACATCAAGCAAGTTCCCACCTATAAGTATCTGGGCTTTTGGATTGACAATTTGACATTTTAAAAACATACGGATGAGCTAAAGAAGCTGAGATATAAATTAGGATTGTTTTATAGAAATAGATCATGCCTCTCCCTAAACAGCAGGAAGCAGATTGTACAGTCAGTTTTCCTGACAGTTCTTGACAATGGTGACGCCCTGCGCTTTGTCACAGGTGACAGTCTTAATACGCATCACTGCTTAAAAAAGGTTGGTTGGTCCTCATTAAAACGTGTTAGGGTTAGAGGTTCCGCTAGCGGAACATCCGCTGAAAAGGCAGAGCGTGAAATTCAAAAATATTTTTGGGAAATATTTAACTTTCCTACATTCACAAGTGCAATACACCAAATTAAAGCTTAACTTCTTGTTCATCTACCCATCGTGGCCGATTTCAAAAAGGCTTTACAGCAAAAGCACACCATATGATTATGTTAGGTCAGAGCCTAGTCACAAAAACACATACAGCCATGCCATTTTCCAGCCAAAGAGAGGAGTCACAAAAAGCAGAAATAGAGATAAAATTAATTACTAACCTTTGATGATCTTCATCAGATGGCACTCATGGGACTTTCGATAAAGTTCATATTAATATCCAAAAATCTCAGTTTACATTGACACTTTATGGTTTGTAATGTTGTGCCTCGAAAACATCCGGCGAATTTTCAGAGAGCCACATATTTTACAGAAATACTCATAATAAACTTTGATAAAAGATACAAGTGTTATGCACAGAATTATAGAAAAACTTCTCCTCAATGCAACCGCTGTCTCAGATTTTTTAAAAATCTTTACGGAAAAAGCAAACCATGCAATAATCTGAGTACAGCGCTCAGACACTAAAACAAGCCATGGAGTCAGTAAAAGTCAGAAATAGCGTTATAAATATTCACTTACCTTTGATGATCTTTATCAGAATGTACTCCTAGGAATCCCAGTTCCACAATAAATGTTTGTTTTGTTCGATAAAGTCCATCATTTATGTCCAAATACCTCCTTTTGTTAGCGCGTTTAGTAAACAAACCAAAACTCACAAGACGCTTGCAAGTCCAGGCGAAAGTTCAGACGAAAAGTTCCAAAAGTTAAATTACAGTTGGTAGAAACATGTCAAACGATGTATAGGATCAATCTTTAGGATGTTTTTAACATAAATCTTCAATAACGTTCCAACCGGAGAATTCCTTTGTCTTTAGAAATGCAATGGAACGCAGGTCGCTCTAACGTGTGCGCGGGTGATCAGCTCATGCCACTCTGGCAGACCTCTTACTCAATCAGCTCTCATTTGCCCCCACTTCACAGTAGAAGCCTCAAACAAGGTTCTAAAGACTCTTGACATCTAGTGGAAGCCGTAGGAAGATCACCCCATAGACACTGTATATTCGATAGGCAATGAGTTGAAAAACTACAAACCTCAGATTTCCCACTTCCTGGTTGGATTTTTCTCAGGTTTTCGCCTGCCATATGAGTTCAGGTTATACTCACAGACATCATTCAAACAGTTTTTGAAACTTCAGAGTGTTTTCTATCCAATACTAATAATAATATGCATATATTTGCTTCTGGGCCTGAGTAGCAGGAAGTTTACTCTGGGCACGCTTTTCATCCGAACGTGAAAATGCTGCCCCCTATCCCAGACAGGTTTAAAGTACTAGATATCACTTCACTGTTTCATTTGTGTTTAAAATGCTCTACAACACAAACTTCTGACTTACATAACTTTGTTTTGAAGGTTTATTTATTTATTTATTTTTTAGGGGTGGATCAGCTTTATTATACACATACAGTACATACACACACACACACACACACGCACACTTTTTTTTAGAATATACCTTTATTATTCCCAGCAAACCATACCACCATACCACTGAAGGTAGAAGCCTACGTGTTATTGTTTATTAGATTGCTCCCCCAATTGGAGTAAACTAATAAACAATAACACATAGGCTTCTACCTTCAGTTTATACATATTGTACACATTTTACAGACAGATCTATTTTACGCTAGTTCTATTTAATTTGTTTAAAGTCCTGGCCTTCCTCTCTTTCTGATGTCCATACAGTTTGATCTGTATTTGTAACTGTGTTATTTCACAACATTTCTGAACCTATATACATTTTACAGACCCCATATGTTTTACATGTGTTATTTTGTTCTTATTAGTCCCACCCTTCAGCGCCATTCAACCCTCCCATCTATCTCTCAACACCATCCATTTTGGATTTCTTTTTGCCATATATTTTTCAACTGTGCTGTGATGCTTCACAAAAATAATGAACCTTTCTATTCTCATAGCTTCTACAGATTGTAAATGAAAGATACTTTTTTCCCCCTAAAATAATCATTATATTATTGATCGAAAGACTAACTTTTCAAATCACCCAGTATTGCTATCTGCAGCGCTAGTTCTAGGTAAATGTTGTAATTCTTCAGCCATTCCTGGACCTGTGACCAAAAACGAGCTACATATGGACATTACCAAAATAAATTATCCAATGACTCCAATGATTTTCTTGAAGCATTTTTGGTCTTTAATGCAGGACCGACAGACAAGTTCCTTCCTTTTTCCCCCTTCCACTTACCTCTTCCATTTTTGTGGTAATGCTGCAATTAGTTGGTTGTAATTGTGGGTAGAGCAGACATTTCCATATGTCTGTGTTAGCTGCATGTGTGACATAACTTCACCAGTCCTATTTATGATATAATTTACAAAGATTATACCTTTTGTTTTTTGGAAAATATGTTTTTTTGATCAATTAGTATATTTGAGTTTAACCACAATATTTGTTGTATTATTTGTTCTGTCTTTTCGGGTGGATTATACTGAAATTGCAACCAACTTTCTGAGGCTTGTTTTAATCCAAAGAGGTTACAAAAAGTATCTAAATCCTCTATGAGGCTGTGGAGGGATTCTAATTGTGTTTTTAAAGGAAAGTGAGCAGTTGTAATCTGGATAAAGGGAAAAGGGCCATTCTTGAACATGGGGTGAGACATTCTTATTAATTTACTAGAGAACCATTTCGTATTTAAGTATAACTTTTGTATGACTGATGCCTTTAGTGAGAGGTCTAATGCTTTAATATTTAATCATTTTTGCCCTCCGAATTCATATTCATTATATAAATAGGTCCTTTTAATTTTGTCTGGCTTGTCATTCCAAATAAAATGTAATATTTTATGTTCATATAATTTAAAAAGCAGGTCACTAGTTGTAGGCAAAACCATAAGCAAATAGGTAAACTGTGATATGACTGAAGAGTTAATCAGGGTGATTTTCCACAAATAGACAGTTGTTTCCCTTTCCATGATGGCAGGAGCTTATCTATTTTTGCTAACTTTCTATTAAAATGGATTAGATTGAGATCATTTCTTTCTTTCGGGATATGTATACCGAGTATGTCCACATCCCCGTCAGACCATTTTATTGGTAAACTACATGGTAATGTAAAAGTAGCATTTTTTTGTGATTCAATACATAATATACACTCATCACAATTTGGTTTTAATCCAGAGAGGTTAGAAAATGTATCTAGATCCTCTATGAGGCTGTGGAGGGATTCTAATTGTTGTTTTAAAAGAGAAGATGAATCATCAGCATACAATCAATCAAATGTATTTATAAAGCCCTTTTACATCAGCCGATGTCACAAAGTGCTGTACAGAAACCCAGCCTAAAGCATGGTGGCTAGGAAAAAACTCCTAGAAAGGCCGGAACCTAGGAAGAAACCTAGAGAGGAACCAGTCTCTGAGGGGTGGCCAGTCCTCTTCTGGCTGTGCCGGTGGAGATTATAGCAGAACATGGCCAAGATGTTCAAATGTTCATAGATGACCAGCAGGGTCAGATAATAATAATCACAGTGGTTGTAGAGGGTCAGCACCTCAGGAGTAAATGTCAGTTGGCTTTTCATAGCAGATCATTCAGATTTAGAGACCGCAGGTACGGTAGAGAGAGAGTCCAAAACAGCAGGTCCGGGACAAGGTAGCACGTCCAGTGAACAGGTCAGCGTACCATAGCCGCAGGGAAAACAGTTGAAACTGGAGCAGCAGCACAACCAGGTGGACTGGGGACAGCAAGGAGTCATCAGGCCAGGTAGTCCTGAGGCATGGTCCTGGGGCTCAGGTCCTCAGAGAGAAGAGAGAAAGAGAGGGAAGCAAAAAGAGAATTTAGAGGGAGCATACTTAAATTCACACAGGACACCGGATAAGACAGGAGAATTACTCCAGCCTCCCGACACATAAACTATTGCAACATAAATACTGGAGGCTGAGACATGAAGGGTCAGGAGACACTGTGGCCCTGTCTGATGATACCCCCGGACAGAGCCAAACAGGCAGGATATAACCCCATCCACTTTGCCAAAGCACAGCCCCCACACCACTAGAAGGATATTTTCAACCACCAACCTACTAGCCTGAGACAAGGCCGAGTGTAGCCCACAAAGATCTCCCCCTCGGGAAGAACCCAAGGGAGGTGCCAACCCGGACAGGAAGATCACGTCAGTGACTCAACCCACTCAAGTGACGCACCCCTCCTAGGGACGGCATGGAAGAACACCAATAAGCCAGTGACTCAGCCCCCGTAATAGGGTTAGAGGCAGAGAATCCCAGTGGAGAGAGGGGAACTGGCCAGGCAGACAGCAAGGACGGTTTGTTGCTCCAGTGCCTTTCCATTCACTTTCACACCCCTGGGCCAGACTACACTCAATCATAGGACCTACTGAAGAGATGAGTCTTCAATAAAGACTTAAAGGCCGAGACCAAGTCTGCGTCTCAGGGGCTGAGCCACTGGCTTACTGGGGCTCTTTCATACCGTCCCTGGTGTGATCTTCCTCTCTGGGTTGGTGCCCCCCTTGGGTTGTGCCGTGGCGGAGATCTTTGTGGGCTATACTCGGCCTTGTCTCAGGACGGTAAGTTGGTGGTTGAAGATATCCCTCTAGTGGTGTGGGTGCTGTGCTTTGGCAAAGTGGGTGGGGTTATATCCTTCCTGTTTGGCCCTGTCCAGTGTCTCCTGACCCCTCCTGTCTCAGCCTCCAGTATTTATGCTGCAGTAGTTTATGTGTCGGGGGGCTAGGGTCAGTTTGTTATATCTTGAGTACTTCTCCTGTCCTATTCGGTGTCCTGTGTGAATTTAAGTGTGCTCTCTCTAATTCTCTCTTTCTCTCTTTCTTTCTCTCTCTCTGAGGACCTGAGCCCTAGGACCATGCCTCAGGACTACCTGACATGATGACTCCTTGCTGTCCCCAGTCTGGGTTTCTGTACAGCACTTTGAGATATCAGCTGATGTACGAAGGGCTATATAAATACATTTGATTTGATTTGATTTGTAGAGAGGCTAGCACTGGAGTAATATGATCAAATTTTTTGGTTCTAGTCAAGATTCTAGCAGCTGTGTTTAGCACTAACTGAAGTTTATTTAGTGCTTCATCCAGGTAGCCGGATAGTAGAGCATTTCAGTAGTCTAATCTTGAAGTGACAAAAGGGATGAATATTTCTGCATCATTTTTGGACAGAAAGTTTCAGATTTTTGTTCGATGTTACAAAGATGGAAAAAAGCTGTCTGTGAAATATTCTTGATATGTTCGTCAAAAGAGAGATCGGGGTCCAGAGTAACTCCGAGGTCCTTCACAGTTTTATTTGAGGTGACTGTACAACCATTAAGATTAATTGTCAGATCCAACAGAAGATTGCTTTGTTTCTTGGGACCTAGAACTAGCATCTCTGTTTTGTCCAAGTTTAAAAGTAAAACATTTGCCGCCATCCACTTCCTTATGTCTGACACTTTTGTTTTTAAGCCATAGGTTTCTAATCCCTTAATATTATTGTTGGATCTAATTTTAACAGCTAACATTTCGATGGCAATAATAAATAGTTATGCCGATAGTGAACAACTTTGTTTTACTCCTCTTGACAGTTTAAAACTTTGAGATGGAGCCATTATTTACTAGTTTACACCTAGGGTTACGATACATAAATTTAACCCATTTTATACTAGGAGGTTTACTAGGAGGATTCTCCAAAATTGAAATATTCCAGGCATTTATATATAAACTCCAGTCGTGCTTTATCAAAAGCTTTTTCAAAGTCAGCTATGAAAACCTGGCCTGGTTTCCCCGATATTTCATAGTATTCCATTGTTTCCAGTACTTGTCTTATATTATCTCCAATGTATCATCCATGTAAAAAACCTGTCTGAGTAGGATGAACAATATCTGACAAAACTTTTAAAATTCTATGCGCCAAACATTTAGCTAGGATTTTGGCATCACAACACTAAAGTGTGAGAGGCCTCCAATTTTTTAAATGGACTGGATATGTATATATACACCACTTGGATCCTGTTTCAGTAATAATGAAATCAGACCTTCTTGTTGTGTGTCCGATAAACTACTGTTTATATAGGAGTAGTTAAAACACGCTAATAATAGTCATCTGAGTATATCAAAAAAGTTTGATATACTTCCAATGGTATGCCATCAAACCCTGGAGTTTTCCCAGACTTAAAGGCTT
>NW_026283457.1:0-4713 GCF_023373465.1 Oncorhynchus keta | reverse complement strand
GAGACATAGAGAAAGTAGATCTAGCTGGTCTGTCATAATATAATAGAGACAGTAGATCTAGCTGGTGTGTCATAATAGAATAGAGACAGTAGATATAGCTGGTCTGACATAATATAATAGAGACAGTAGATCTAGCTGGTCTGTCATAATACAATAGAGACAGTAGATTAACCTGTTCTGTCATAGTATAATAGAGGCAGTAGAGCGAGCTGGTCTGTCATAATATAATAGAGACAGTAGATCTAGCTGGTCTGTCATAGTACAATAGATACAGTAGATCTAGCTGGTCTGTCAAAATATATTAGAGACAGTAGATCTATGTCCCAGGAATACCTAGAGACAGAGACTCCTGGTGCTGTCCCCAGTCCACCTAGATATAGCTGGTCTGTCATAATATAATAGAGACAGTAGATCTAGCCTGTCATACCTAGCTGGTCTGTGCCCCAGGACTACCTATATTAGAGATGTAGATCTAGCTGGTCTGTCCCCAGTCCAGACATAGAGACAGTAGATCTAGCTGGTCTGTCATAATATAATAGAGACAGTTCTACTGGTCTGTCAAATTATAGATTATTCAGACCATGGTCTGTCATTTATGAACATTTGAACATCTTGGTCATAATATAATAGTTCTGTTATATTTATACAGCCATAGGACTGGCCACCCCACATAGCCCCGGTTCCTCATAATAGAATAGAGACAGTAGATTTTGGCCTGTCATTCTAGGAGTTTTTCCTAGCCACCTGTGCTTTTACACCTGCATTGTTTGCTGTTTGGGGTTTTAGGCTGGGTTTCTGTACAGCACTTTGAGATAGATCAGCTGGTCTGTCATAAGGGCAATAGAGAAATAGATTTGATCTGATTTGATTTGCATTTGATCTAGCTGGTCTGTCATAATATAATAGAGACATAGAGACAGTAGTTCTAGCTGGTCTGTCATATTATAATAGAGACAGTAGATCTAGCTGGTCTGTCATAATATAATAGAGACATAGAGACAGTAGATCTAGCTGGTCTGTCATAATATAATAGAGACATAGAGACAGTAGATCTAGCTGGTCTGTCATAATATAATAGAGACAGTAGATCTAGCTGGTGTGTCATAATAGAATAGAGACAGTAGATATAGCTGGTCTGACATAATATAACAGAGACAGTAGATATATATTTATATATATATGCCATTTAGCAGACGCTTTTATCCAAAGCGACTTACAGTCATGTGTGCATACATTCTACGTATGGGTGGTCCCGGGAATCGAACCCACTACCCTGGCGTTACAAGCGCCATGCTCTACCAACTGAGCTACAGGATCTAGCTGGTCTGTCATAATACAATAGAGACAGTAGATCTAGCTGGTCTGTCATAATATAATAGAGACAGTAGATTAACCTGTTCTGTCATAGTATAATAGAGGCAGTAGAGCGAGCTGGTCTGTCATAATATAATAGAGACAGTAGATCTAGCTGGTCTGTCATAATATAATAGAGACAGTAGATCTAGCTGGTCTGTCATAATATATTATAGACAAGGAGACAGTAGCTTAGCTGGTCTGTCATTATATAATAGAGACAGTAGATCTAGCTGGACTGTCATATTATAATAGAGACAGTAGATCTTGCTGTTCTGTTATAATATAATAGAGATAGTAGATCTAGCTGGTCTGTCATTATATAATAGAGACAGTAGATCTAGCTGGACTGTCATATTATAATAGAGGCAGTAGATCGAGCTGGTCTGTCATAATATAATAGAGACAGTAGATCTAGCTGGTCTGTCATAATATAATAGAGACAGTAGATCTAGCTGGTCTGTCATAGTACAATAGAGACAGTAGATCTAGCTGGTCTGTCATAATATAATAGAGACAGTAGATCTAGCTGGTCTGTCATAATATAATAGAGACAGTAGATCTAGCTGGTCTGTCATAGTACAATAGATAGATCTAGCTGGTCTGTCAAAATATAATAGAGACAGTAGATCTATGGTCCCAGGATATAATGACATGAGTCTAGCTGTCCCCAGTCCACCTGGCCATATCCAATTTCAGACTGACCTGAGCAGGACCGTGCCCCATATACCTGACATGGTCTGTGTCTGTCATACCTGAGGACAGTAGCTATATATGCTGCTCCAGTTTCAACTGTTCTGAGACAGTAGATTATAGCTGGTCTGTCATAAATAACATAGATCTGAACATCTTGGTCATGTTCTGTATATCTACCCGGCACAGCCAGATACAATAGAGGAGCCACCCCACAATGGTTCTGTCTGTCATAGTTTTGGCAATTCTAGAGTTTTCCTACAGTAGATTGTTTTTGCTAGCTGGTTTCTGTCAACTTTGAGATAATATGATGTACGAGACTATATAAATAAATTTGATTTGTCATTTGATTTGATTAGATCTAGCTGGTCTGTCATAATATAATAGAGACATAGAGACAGTAGTTCTAGCTGGTCTGTCATATTATAATAGAGACAGTAGATCTAGCTGGTCTGTCATAATATAATAGAGACATAGAGACAGTAGATCTAGCTGGTCTGTCATAATATAATAGAGACATAGAGACAGTAGATCTAGCTGGTCTGTCATAATATAATAGAGACAGTAGATCTAGCTGGTGTGTCATAATAGAATAGAGACAGTAGATATAGCTGGTCTGACATAATATAACAGAGACAGTAGATATATATTTATATATATATGCCATTTAGAGACAGTTTTATCCAAATGACTTACAGTCATGTGTGCATACATTCTACGCTGGTGGTCCCGGGAATATAACCCACTACCCTGGACGTAGACAAGCGCCATGCTCTACCAACTGAGCTACAGGATCTAGCTGGTCTGTCATAATACAATAGAGACAGTAGATCTAGCTGGTCTGTCATAATATAATAGAGACAGTAGATTAACCTGTTCTGTCATAGTATAATAGAGGCAGTAGAGCGAGCTGGTCTGTCATAATATAATAGAGACAGTAGATCTAGCTGGTCTGTCATAGTACAATAGATACAGTAGATCTAGCTGGTCTGTCATAATATATTATAGACAAGGAGACAGTAGCTTAGCTGGTCTGTCATTATATAATAGAGACAGTAGATCTAGCTGGACTGTCATATTATAATAGAGACAGTAGATCTTGCTGTTCTGTTATAATATAATAGAGATAGTAGATCTAGCTGGACTGTCATATTATAATAGAGACAGTAGATCTAGCTGGACTGTCATATTATAATAGAGGCAGTAGATCGAGCTGGTCTGTCATAATATAATAGAGACAGTAGATCTAGCTGGTCTGTCATAATACAATAGAGACAGTAGATATAGCTGGTCTGTCATAATATAATAGAGACAGTAGATATAGCTGGTCTGTCATAATATAATAGAGACAGTAGATATAGCTGGTCTGTCATAATACAATAGAGACAGTAGATATAGCTGGTCTGTCATAATATAATAGAGACAGTAGATATAGCTGGTCTGTCATAATATAATAGAGACAGTAGATCTAGCTGGTCTGTCAAAATATAATGGAGACAGTAGATCTAGCTGGTCTGTCATAGTACAATAGATACAGTAGATCTAGCTGGTCTGTCAAAATATATTAGAGACAGTAGATCTAGCTGGTCTGTCATAATATAATAGAGACATAGAGACAGTAGTTCTAGCTGGTCTGTCATATTATAATAGAGACAGTAGATCTAGCTGGTCTGTCATAATATAATAGAGACATAGAGACAGTAGATCTAGCTGGTCTGTCATAATATAATAGAGACATAGAGAAAGTAGATCTAGCTGGTCTGTCATAATATAATAGAGACAGTAGATCTAGCTGGTGTGTCATAATAGAATAGAGACAGTAGATATAGCTGGTCTGACATAATATAATAGAGACAGTATATCTACTTGGTCTGTCATAATAGAATAGAGACAGTAGATATAGCTGGTCTGTCATAATATAATAGAGACAGTAGATCTAGCTGGTCTGTCATAGTATAATATAGACAGTAGATCTAGCTGGTCTGTCATAATATAATAGAGACAGAGACAGTAGATCTAGCTGGTCTGTCATAATATAATAGACAGTAGATCGAGCTGGTCTGTCATATTAGAATAGAGACAGTAGATCTGGCTGGTGTGTCATAATAGAATAGAGACAGTAGATATAGCTGGTCTGACATAATATAATAGAGACAGTAGATCTAGCTGGTCTGTCATAATACAATAGAGATAGTAGATCTTCCTGGTCTTTCAAATTAGAATAGATGCAGTAGATCTAGCTGGTCTGTCATAATATAATAGAGATAGTAGATCTACCTGGTCTGTCAAATTATAATAGAGACAGTAGATCTAGCTGGTCTGTCATAATATAATAGAGACAGTAGATCTAGCTGGTCTGTCAAATTATAATAGAGACAGTAGATCTAGCTGGTCTGTCATAATATAATAGAGACAGTAGATCTAGCTGGTGTGTCATAATAGAATAGAGACAATAGATATAGCTGGTCTGACATAATATAATAGAGACAGTAGATCTAGCTGGTCTGTCATAATACAATAGAGACAGTAGATTAACCTGTTCTGTCATAGTATAATAGAGGCAGTAGAGCGAGCTGGTCTGTCATAATATAATAGAGACAGTAGATCTAGCTGGTCTGTCATAGTACAATAGATACAGTAGATCTAGCTGGTCTGTCAAAATATATT
>NW_026283456.1:0-28327 GCF_023373465.1 Oncorhynchus keta | reverse complement strand
GGAATACCCATCCACGACCCATTTTCAATCCCCTGGCTGAGGGAAGGAGGTTCTCACCCAAGATTTGACGGCACAAGGCCCCGTCCATCATCCCTTTGATACAGTGAAGTTGTCCTGTCCCCTTAGCAGAAAAACACCCCAAAGCATAATGTTTCCACCGCTGTGTTTTGATGGTGGGGATGGTGTTCTTGGGGTCATAGGCAGCATTCCTCCTCCTCCAAACACGGTGAGTTGAGTTGCCAAAGAGCTCCATTTTGGTCTCATCTGACCACAACACTTTCACCCAGTTGTCCTCTGAATCATTCAGATGTTCATTGGCAAACTTCAGATGGGCATGTATATGTGCTTTGTTGAGCAGGGGAACCTTGCGGACGCTGCAGGATTTCAGTCCTTCACGGCGTAGATTTCAGTCCTTCGCAGCGTAGTGTGTTACCAATTGTTTTCTTGGTGACTCAAGGTCCCAGCTGCCTTGAGATCCTTGACAAGATCCTCCCGTGTAGTTCTGGGCTGATTCCTCACCGTTCTCATGATCATTGCAACTTCACGAGGTGACATCTTGCATGGAGCCCCAGGCCGAGGGAGATTGACAGTTCTTTTGTGTTTCTTCCATTTGCGAATAATCGCACCAACTGTTGTCACCTTCTCACCAAGCTGCTTGGCGATGGTCTTGTAGCCCATTCCAGCCTTGTGTAGGTCTACAATCTTGTCCCTGACATCCTTGGAGAGCTCTTTGGTCTTGGCCATGGTAGAGAGTTTGGAATCTGATTGATTGATTGCTTCTGTGGACAGGTGTCTTTTTATACAGGTAACAAACTGAGATTAGGAGCACTTCCTTTAAGAGTGTGCTCCTAATCTCAGCTCGTTACCTGTGTAAAAGACACCTAGGAGACAGAAATCTTTCTGATTGAGAGGGGTCAAATACTTATTTCTCTCATTAAAATGCAAATCAATTTATACCATTTTTGACATGCGTTTTTTTGTTAATATTCTGTATCTCACTGTTCAAATAAACCTACCATTTTAAAATTATAAAAATCAGCAGGGGATCAAATGCTTTTTTCCCCCTCACTGTATACAGGAGAGCAAGTCTCACCATGGCGACGTACCGTGGCGAACAGTTGACACATGAGAATGATTTAGAATATAGCAAATATTAATACATTTATTGCAGTCTGTCAATGCTGGCTTTGGCGGCCTACCTGAGCCAGGAAGCGGATCTTGTGTGTGGGAGGGCAGACTGGGGCGGTTGCCAATTTAATTATTTTGCAATCTGCCTAAATGGATAATGGAAACTTAACTTAACACTTAACTTCTTGCGACTAGCAAACCCGTGTCCGGTATCATAGCTTCAAACGCATTAGCATAACGCAGCGGACATAAATACGCAACAAAACGCAAATGAAATAAATATATTCAAACACAAGCTTAGCCTTTTGTTAACAACACTGTCATCTCAGATTTTCAAAATATGCGTTACAACAGTGTACGTTTATCATGGCATAATGCTATATGCAAAGCTCTGATGGCAGCAGGCAACATTTTCACAAAAATAAGAAAATCAACCAAATTAAATCATTTACCTTTTGAAGAACTTCGGATGTTTTCACTCAGGAGACTCCCAGTTAGATAGCAAATGTTCCTTTTTTCCAAAAATAATATTTTTGAAGGTGAGAAATCGACCGAAAAATACTTCAACTATAACGCCAAACTTTTTTCAAAATTTGCTCCATAATATCGACAAACACAGCAAACGTTGTTTAGGATCCATCCTCAAGGTGTTTTTAACATAAGTATTCGATAATATATCCGTGGAGGCAGTTGGTTTCTCATAAGAAACGATTGGCAAAATGGCTACCTCAGTATTTTACGCAAGGTTTTCTGCGGGAGACACCATGTGACCACGTGCCAAGAATGGCTGTAAGGGACCACAGCCATTCTTCAAGGGAAATGCCTAAAAAGAAGTCACAATGCTGCAGACACCTTGGGGAAAACGTGGAAAACATAAGCTGACTCCTAGCTCCTTCACAGCCATATAAGGAGTAATTGGCATGAGGCGGTTTCAAAAAATGCGGCACTTCCTGATTGGATTTTTATCTGGGTTTCGCCTGTAACATCAGTTCTGTGGCACTCACAGACAATATCTTTGCAGTTTTGGAAACGTCAGTGTTTTCTTTCCAAAGCTGTCGATTACATGCATAGTCGAGCATCTTTTCGTGACGAAATATCTTGTTTAAAACGGGAACGTTTTTCATCCAAAAATTAAAAGAGCGCCCCCTAAATCCAACTGGTCAAACCATTTTTCATTTTTATTAGACGCTGTAGGTTTTTGCGAAAAATGGCGACAAAAAATCCCAAGTTAATGGAAACACAGCTTTTGTGTGTCTCCTCCACCTGCTCCCCACCTGGGAGGGCTGATCCCAGACCTGTTCCTGCTCTTGCCGACTCCAACGCCGCTGCTGCCAAGACAAACATGACAAGGAGTTAACATGTCTCACAAAACATATGCTTATGTAATTATTCCGATTTTCTTTTTTTAATGACATCGGTACTAAACTTGAATGTGATAGCACAAACAGACTGACAGACTCAGGCTAGCTGAAGGGTGTTGTTGTTGGTGTTACTCTGCTATGGTGTTCTGGTGGCCTCACTGTGCCATGCTCCTCCCTGCAGGGTAACAATGGCACCAGCCTTCAGACTGACCATGAAGCCCAAGGCCACAGATAACATGGACCATCTCATGGTGGACTTCAACCAGGAACGGCAACTCCTCCAGAACCTCAAGTTTCTGCCTGGTACGTACATCTGGTTTGTGTCCCAAGTGACCCCTATTCCCTATGTAGTGCACTACTTCAGACCAGAACCCTATGGGACCCTATTCCCTATATATAGTGCACTACTTTAGACCAGAGCCCAATGGAACCCTATTCCCTATATATAGTGCACTACTTTAGACCAGAGCCCTATGGAACCCTATTCCCTATATATAGTGCACTACTATAGACCAGAGCCCTATGGAACCCTATTCCCTATATATAGTGCACTACTTTAGACCAGAGCCCTATGGAACCCTATTCCCTATATATAGTGCACTACTATAGACCAGAGCCCTATGGAACCCTATTCCCTATATATAGTGCACTACTTTAGACCAGAGCCCTATGGAACCCTATTCCCTATATATAGTGCACTACTATAGACCAGAGCCCTATGGAACCCTATTCCCTATATATAGTGCACTACTATAGACCAGAGCCCTATTGAACCCTATTCCCTATATATAGTGCACTACTATAGACCAGAGCCCTATGGAACCCTATTCCCTATATATAGTGCACTACTATAGACCAGAGCCCTATGGAACCCTATTCCCTATATATAGTGCACTACTATAGACCAGAGCCCTATGGAACCCTATTCCCTATATATAGTGCACTACTTTAGACCAGAGCCCTATGGAACCCTATTCCCTATATATAGTGCACTACTTTAGACCAGAGCCCTATGGAACCCTATTCCCTATATATAGTGCACTACTATAGACCAGAGCCCTATGGAACCCTATTCCCTATATATAGTGCACTACTTTAGACCAGAGCCCTATGGAACCCTATTCCCTATATATAGTGCACTACTATAGACCAGAGCCCTATGGAACCCTATTCCCTATATATAGTGCACTACTATAGACCAGAGCCCTATGGAACCCTATTCCCTATATATAGTGCACTACTATAGACCAGAGCCCTATGGAACCCTATTCCCTATATATAGTGCACTACTTTAGACATTCAGTACTGTCGCCTGATCTGATATGAAATATTTTGATATATTAAATTCAAAATGCTGGAGAATTTACACATTTCAGCTTTTACCGTCCAAATAAATACCGGAGAGCAGTCTATATTATTACTGTGCACAATAAGATTGAATTAGCATGGAAAAAAAGACGGCTAATATTTGCATTTATTATAATAATGTGTTTGGAAATGTTTCCTATTGGTCATTTGATTATCCCTCATAATTAGCCTACTTTGTGGATTCATTTAGTTTCTTTTTTTTCTCTGGGTAGTATCCAATCTAACTCGGTGGTGTTGTTTTTTGTCTCACTGCTTTGCTTTATCTTTATTTATCTTTGTGTTTATCTTGGCCAGGTCACAGTTGTAAATGAGAACTTGTTCTCAACTGACCTACCTGGTTAAATAAAGGTGATCTGGCCTACCTGGTTAAATAAAGGTGATCTGGCCTACCTGGTTAAATAAAGGTGATCTGGCCTACCTGGTTAAATAAAGGTGATCTGGCCTACCTGGTTAAATAAAGGTGAAATAAAATAAAAAAAATTAAAAAAATAAAAATAATCTACATTGAGTGTACAAAACATTAGGAACACCTGCTCTTTCCATGACATAGACTGACCAGGTGAATCCAGGTGAAGGATATGATCCCTTATTGATGTCTCTTGTTAAATCCACTTCAATCAGTGTAGATGAAGGGGAGGAGACATGTAGATGAAGGGGAGGAGACATGTAGATGAAGGGGAGGAGACACGTTAAAGAAGGATGTTTAAGCCTTGAGACAATGGAGACGTGGATTGTGAATGTTTGCCATTCAGAGGGTGAATGGGCGAGACAAAAGATTTACATGCCTTTGAACGGGGTATGGTAGTAGGTGCCAGGTGTACTGGTTAATGTCATGAACTGCAACGCTGCTGGGTTTTTCACGCTCAACAGTTTCCTGTGTGTATCAAGAATGGTCCACCAACCAAAGGACATCCAGCCAACTTGACACAACTGTGTCCTCCTCCCATCGCTGTGTCGTACAGAGTCCCTAAGGCACTGCACTAGACCAGTGGTTTTCAAACTTCTCCTCAGGGACCCCGCCACGACGGTTCAAACCTCTCCTCGGGGACCCCGCCACGACGGTTCAAACCTCTCCTCGGGGACCCCGCCACGACGGTTCGGACTTCTCCTCAGGGACCCCGCCACGACGGTTCGGACTTCTCCTCGGGGACCCCGCCCACGACGGTTCGGACTTCTCCTCGGGGACCCCGCCACGACGGTTCAAACTTCTCCTCTGGGACCCCGCCCACGACGGTTCGGACTTCTCCTCTGGGACCCCGTCACAACGGTTTGGACTTCTCCTCGGGGACCCCGCCACGACGGTTCAAACTTCTCCTCTGGGACCCCGCCCACGACGGTTCGGACTTCTCCTCTGGGACCCCGTCACAACGGTTCGGACTTCTCCTCGGGGACCCCGCCACGACGGTTCGGACTTCTCCTCGGGGACCCCGCCACGACGGTTCGGACTTCTCCTCGGGGACCCCGCCACGACGGTTCAAACTTCTCCTCGGGGACCCCGCCACGACTGTTCAAACTTCTCCTCGGGGACCCCGCCACGACGGTTCAAACTTCTCCTCAGGGACCCCGCCACGACGGTTCGGACTTCTCCTCGGGACCCCGCCACGACGGTTCGGACTTCTCCTCGGGGACCCCGCCACGACGGTTCGGACTTCTCCTCAGGGACCCCGCCACGACGGTTCGGACTTCTCCTCAGGGACCCCGCCACGACGGTTCGGACTTCTCCTCAGGGACCCCGCCACGACGGTTCGGACTTCTCCTCAGGGACCCCGCCACGAAGGTTCGGACTTCTCCTCGGGGACCCCGCCACGACGGTTCGGACTTCTCCTCGGGGACCCCGCCACGACGGTTCAAACTTCTCCTCTGGGACCCCGCCACGACGGTTCAAACTTCTCCTCGGGGACCCCGCCACGACGGTTCAAACTTCTCCTCGGGAACCCGCCACGACGGTTCGAACTTCTCCTCTGGGACCCCGCCACGACGGTTCAAACCTCTCCTCAGGGACCCCGCCACGACGGTTCAAACTTCTCCTCAGGGACCCCGCCACGACGGTTCAAACTTCTCCTCGGGGACCCCGCCACGAAGGTTCAAACTTCTCCTCGGGGACCCCGCCACGAAGGTTCAAACTTCTCCTCGGGGACCCCGCCACGAAGGTTCAAACTTCTCCTCGGGGACCCCGTCATGACGGTTCAAACTTCTCCTCGGGGACCCCGCCACGAAGGTTCAAACTTCTCCTCGGGGACCCCGTCATGACGGTTCAAACCTCTCCTCGGGGACCCTGCCACGACGGTTCAGACTTCTCCTCGGGGACCCCGTCATGACGGTTCAGACTTCTCCTCGGGGACCCCGTCATGACGGTTCAAACCTCTCCTCAGGGACCCCGCCACGACGGTTCAAACTTCTCCTCAGGGACCCTGCCACGACGGTTCAGACTTCTCCTCGGGTACCCCGCCATGACGGTTCACAATGTTGTTGTAGCATTAAACCATCTCACCTGATTCAGGTAGTTAAGGGTTTGATATTTAGTTAAATCAGATGTACTAGCTACAGAAAATATAAAATACATGGCACGGCTGGAGGTCCTCAGGAGAGGTTTGAGAACCACTGCACTAGACGAGCACACAAGTCGACCACAGATGGCACGGCTGGAGGTCCGAGAACCACTGCACTAGACGAGCACACGAGTCGACCACAGATGGCACGGCTGGAGGTCCGAGAACCACTGCACTAGACGAGCACACGAGTCGACCACAGATGGCACGGCTGGAGGTCCGAGAACCACTGCACTAGACGAGCACACGAGTCGACCACAGATGGCACGGCTGGAGGTCCGAGAACCACTGCACTAGACGAGCACACGAGTCGACCACAGATGGCACGGCTGGAGGTCCGAGAACCACTGCACTAGACGAGCACACGAGTCGACCACAGATGGCACGGCTGGAGGTCCGAGAACCACTGCACTAGACGAGCACACGAGTCGACCACAGATGGCACGGCTGGAGGTCCGAGAACCACTGCACTAGACGAGCACACGAGTCGACCACAGATGGCACGGCTGGAGGTCCGAGAACCACTGCACTAGACGAGCACACGAGTCGACCACAGATGGCACGGCTGGAGGTCCGAGAACCACTGCACTAGACTAGCACACGAGTCGACCACAGATGCCCTGAGCAGCCAGACACTACAGTACCACAGACCACACAGATCAGAGTTAACCACCTCAACAAGACTAAAATAACCCAGAAGAGAACAGGATCTTTGGGGGAACTAACCCGGGCAGGAGAAGACCTTTCTCATGATTTACTGATTCCCTCTATGTACTACTGGAGTAATACTGATAGAGATGGGCTGTAGGGATGTAGAGCTGTAGGGATGTAGAGCTGTAGGGCTGGAGAGCTGTAGGGCTGAAGGGATGTAGAGCTGTAGGGCTGAAGGGATGTAGAGCTGTAGGGCTGAAGGGATGTAGAGCTGTAGGGCTGAAGGGATGTAGAGCTGTAGGGCTGAAGGGATGTAGAGCTGTAGGGCTGAAGGGATGTAGCGCTGTAGGGCTGTAGAGCTGAAGGGATGTAGAGCTGAAGGGATGTAGAGCTGAAGGGATGTAGAGCTGAAGGGATGTAGAGCTGTAGAGCTGAAGGGATGTAGAGCTGAAGGGATGTAGAACTGTAGAGCTGAAGGGATGTAGAGCTGGAGAGCTGAAGGGATGTAGAGTTGGAGAGCTGTAGAGCTGTAGAGCTGTAGGGCTGTAGGGCTGTAGGGCTGGAGAGCTGTAGGGCTGGAGAGCTGTAGGGCTGGAGAGCTGTAGGGCTGTAGGGCTGTAGAGCTGTAGGGCTGTAGAGCTGTAGGGCTGTAGAGCTGTAGGGCTGTAGAGCTGAAGGGATGTAGAGCTGTAGGGCTGGAGAGCTGAAGGGATGTAGAGCTGAAGGGATGTAGAGCTGAAGGGATGTAGAGCTGAAGGGATGTAGAGCTGAAGGGATGTAGAGCTGAAGGGATGTAGAGCTGTAGGGATGTAGAGCTGTAGGGATGTAGAGCTGTAGAGCTGTAGGGATGTAGGGCTATAGAGCTGTAGGGATATACAGTCACTGTGTTTCTGACTGAGGTCCAGTGGCCTGTATTCTTGAGGTTTGAGTATTACTGATACATCATATTAGCTGTATGCTCTGTTGTGGCACTGGGAAGCTTTGAATAGCTCTTTTAGGGGGGGCAGTCTGTCAGTGTAGTGGAGCAAAACTCAAACTGACTGGGTTACGTTGATACATCAGATTAGCTGTATGCGTTGTCGTGGACCTGGAGAGGCTTTGAGGGCAGTCGTCACAGTGGCTAGATTAGAGAACTGCTTGGATAGGACAAATCCTTCTCAAGCTGACTGTGTGGTTGAGGCAAGGCTGTGGCTCGGCAGCGCTGCTCTCTCTCAGCTCGGAGCTAGTAGACATGCTCAGTGGACCGTGAGAGCAGCGCTTCGGTCCTCTCAAAGTCTTCAACTGTGACTAAAAGAGACAGACTAGCCCTTACCTCTGTGGCATGGTTAGAGAGCAGTGTAGTAGGCATGGAATGTGTCCCAAATGGAACCCTGTCCTACTTTTGACCAGAAACCTATTCCCTATATATATAGTGCACTATTTTAGACCAGAGCCCTATGGAACCCTATTCCCTATATAGTGCACTAGTTCAGACTAGAACCCTATTCCCTATATATGGTGTACTACTTTAGACCAGAGCCCTATGGAACCCTATTCCCTATATAGTGCACTACTTTAGACCAGAGCCCTATGGAACCCTATTCCCTATATAGTGCACTACTTTAGACCAGAGCCCTATGGAACCCTATTCCCTATTATAGTGCACTACTTTAGACCAGAGCCCTATGGAACCCTATTCCCTACAATAGTGCACTACTTTTGACCTGAGGTATATGGAACCCTATTCCCTATGTAGTGCACTACTTTAGACCAGAACCCTATTCCCTATATAGTGCACTACTTTAGACCAGAGCCCTATGGAACCCTATTCCCTATAATAGTGCACTACTTTAGACCTGAGCCCTATAGAACCCTATTCCCTATAATAGTGCACTACTTTAGACCAGAGCCCTATGGAACCCTATTCCCTATAATAGTGCACTACTTTAGACCTGAGCCCTATAGAACCCTATTCCCTATATAGTGCACTACTTTAGACCAGAGCCCTATGGAACCCTATTCCCTATATAGTGCACTACTTTAGACCAGAGCCCTATGGAACCCTATTCCCTATTATAGTGCACTACTTTAGACCAGAGCCCTATGGAACCCTATTCCCTACAATAGTGCACTACTTTTGACCTGAGGTATATGGAACCCTATTCCTATGTAGTGCACTACTTTAGACCAGAACCCTATTCCCTATATAGTGCACTACTTTAGACCAGAGCCCTATGGAACCCTATTCCCTATAATAGTGCACTACTTTAGACCTGAGCCCTATAGAACCCTATTCCCTATAATAGTGCACTACTTTAGACCTGAGCCCTATAGAACCCTATTCCCTATAATAGTGCACTACTTTAGACCTGAGCCCTATGGAACCCTATTCCCTATAATAGTGCACTACTTTAGACCAGAGCCCTATAGAACCCTATTCCCTATAATAGTGCACTACTTTAGACCTGAGGCATATGGGGCACCAGATATTGAACAGGGTGCCAGTTCAGACACTGCCCATGGGGTAACCTGACAGTGTTTTCCAGGATTGGCAGTGCTGTGAAGGCTGAACAAATATAGAAACGTGAAACCTAACTCTAACCTTTTTATATAACCTCCATAACATCTCAGATGGGATTACTAGAAGGAGCACAAGCCATATGTTACTTCAGATCTGGGCCGGTATTCATCAAGTGTCTTGGAGTAGGAGATCCTATCCTAGGATCAGGGCCCCCTGTCCATTCATTATAATCTAAAAGGTCAAAAAGGTCAAAACTGATCCTAGACCAGCAATCCTACTCGAAGGTACTTTATGAATACAGACCTTGTTGCACTTCTAGTGGGATGGTACACAACCAGACAGGGTGACTTTGGTCTTATGTTGATATGGTTGATTGATATCAGAAATTAGCTTAGCCAGAGTATGCAAACAAAGAACGATCATGAGCAGCAAGCAGCATCATCAAACCACCTAGCTGCAGGTTAACCTAGAATCCTACCCAAGCCGCAGGCTGTAGGCTGCATCTCACGGCTGTAGGCTGCATCTCACTGCTGTAGGCTGCATCTCACTGCAGTAGGCTGCATCTCACTGTAGTAGGCTGCATCTCACTGTAGTAGGCTGCATCTCACTGTAGTAGGCTGCATCTCACTGTAGTAGGCTGCATCTCACTGTAGTAGGCTGCATCTCACTGTAGATGGCTGCATCTCACTGTAGTAGGCTGCATCTCACTGTAGTAGGCTGCATCTCACTGTAGTAGGCTGCATCTCACTGTAGTAGGCTGCATCTCACTGTAGTAGGCTGCATCTCACTGTAGTATGCTGCATCTCACTGTAGTAGGCTGCATCTCACTGTAATAGTAGGCTGCATCTCACTGTAATAGTAGGCTGCATCTCACTGTAATAGTAGGCTGCATCTCACTGTAGTAGGCTGCATCTCACTGTAGTAGGCTGCATCTCACTGTAGTAGGCTGCATCTCACTGTAATAGTATGCTGCATCTCACTGTAATAGTAGGCTGCATCTCACTGTAGTAGGCTGCATCTCACTGTAATAGTAGGCTGCATCTCACTGTAATAGTAGGCTGCATCTCACTGTAATAGTAGGCTGCATCTCACTGTAATAGTATGCTGCATCTCACTGCAATAGTAGGCTGCATCTCACTGTAATAGTAGGCTGCGTCTCACTGTAATAGTAGGCTGCATCTCACTGTAATAGTAGGCTGCATCTCACTGTAATAGTAGGCTGCATCTCACTGTAATAGTAGACTGCATCTCACTGTAATAGTAGGCTGCATCTCATTGTAGTAGGCTGTATCTCACTGTAATAGTAGGCTGTATCTCACTGTAATAGTAGGCTGCATCTCACTGTAGTAGGTTGTATATCACTGTAGTAGGCTGCATCTCACTGTAGTAGGCTGTATCTCACTGTAATAGTAGGCTGCATCTCACTGTAATAGTAGGCTGCATCTCACTGTAATAGTAGGCTGCATCTCACTGTAGTAGGCTGCATCTCACTGTAGTAGGCTGTATCTCACTGTAATAGTAGGCTGCATCTCACTGTAATAGTAGGCTGTATCTCACTGTAATAGTAGGCTGCATCTCACTGTAATAGTAGGCTGCATCTCACTGTAATAGTAGGCTGCATCTCACTGTAGTAGGCTGTATATCACTGTAGTAGGCTGTATCTCACTGTAATAGTAGGCTGCATCTCACTGTAATAGTAGGCTGCATCTCACTGTAATAGTAGGCTGCATCTCACTGTAATAGTAGGCTGCATCTCACTGTAGTAGGCTGTATCTCACTGTAATAGTAGGCTGCATCTCACTGTAATAGTAGGCTGCATCTCACTGTAATAGTAGGCTGCATCTCACTGTAATAGTAGGCTGCATCTCACTGTAATAGTAGGCTGCATCTCACTGTAGTAGGCTGCATCTCACTGTAGTAGGCTGCATCTCACTGTAGTAGGCTGCATCACACTGTAGTAGGCTGCATCTCACTGTAGTATGCTGCATCTCACTGTGGTAGGCTGCATCTCACTGTGGTAGGCTGCATCTCACTGTGGTAGGCTGCATCTCACTGTAGTAGGCTGCATCTCACTGTAGTATGCTGCATCTCACTGTAGTATGCTGCATCTCACTGTAGTATGCTGCATCTCACTGTGGTAGGCTGCATCTCACTGTAGTAGGCTGCATCTCACTCGTGGTGTGTCTTTGTCAATTATTGTGTGCAGGATGAATACGCGGTCTGTCGTACGGTAATTTGGTAAAAAGCCAATTTGACATTTGCTTAGTACATTGTTTTCACTGAGGAAATGTATGAGTCTGCTGTTAATGATAATGCAGATGATTTTCCCAAGGTTGCTGTTGATGCATATCCCACGGTAGTTATTGAGCTCAAGTTTGTCTCCACTTTTGTGGAATGGGATGATCAGTCCTTGGTTACAAATATTGGGGAAGATGCCAGAGCTAAGGATGATGTTAGAGTTGAAGTATAGCCAATTGGAATTCGTGGTCTGTATATTTTATCATTTAAGATATCAACAACACCACAGGCCTTTTTGGGTTGGAGGGTAGGCTCAGGTTTTCTGGGTCTCTGTTTTTGGTTGGACAGGTTTCTCAATTTCTTTCCTAGATTTTTGCATTCTTCATCAAACCATTTGTCATTTTTAACTTTCTTTAGGTTTTCTGCTTGAAATGTTTAGGTTTGACTGACTGTATATCATTCTGGTCCCCTGACTGACTGACTGACTGACTGGCCATATCAGGCCAAACACAGAAACAGACAAACTAGACACACAACATAGAATGCCCACTCAGATCACACCCTGACCAAACAAAACATAGAAACATACAAAGCAAACTATGGTCATGGTGTGACAGATGGCACACGCGCGCAGACGGTTTGGGTTCCGTGTTTTGCGTTCTTCATAACATTAAGAAAGGCTGTAGATGTGAGGAAAGTAGAAGGTGTAAACTTGGCATCGTTGTTCATTTTCTTTTCTTTTTTCTATTTGATATTTTTAGATTTGATAGGGAAGCTGAGAGGTCAAATGTACTGTTTAGGTTTACTACTGCCAAGTTTACACCTTCACTATTTTACAGTGGAACGTTTTGTCCAGGAAGTTGTTTGGGTAGATTTCCACTCTACTTTCCTAACATCTACAGCATTTCTTAATATTATTCAGATCCTTCGGCTTTGATGCCTCATGATTGAGTTCTGCTCTGTTCAAGTAGACTGTGATTTTGCTTTGATCTGATAGGGGTGTCAGTGGGCTGACTGTTAACTGTGGCCTGATAGGGGTGTCAGTGGGCTGACTGTTAACTGTGGCCTGATAGGGGTGTCAGTGGGCTGACTGTTAACTGTGGCCTGATAGGGGTGTCAGTGGGCTGACTGTTAACTGTGGCCTGATAGGGGTGTCAGTGGGCTGACTGTTAACTGTGGCCTGATAGGGGTGTCAGTGGGCTGACTGTTAACTGTGGCCTGATAGGGGTGTCAGTGGGCTGACTGTTAACTGTGGCCTGATAGGGGTGTCAGTGGGCTGACTGTGAACGCTCTGAGAGACTCTGGGTGGAGGTCAGTGGGCTGACGATGAACGCTCTGAGAGACTCTGGGTGGAGGTCAGTGGACTGACTGTAAACGCTCTGAGAGACTCTGGGTTGAGGTCAGTGGGCTGACGATGAACGCTCTGAGAGACTCTGGGTTGAGGTCAGTGGGCTGACTGTGAACTCTCTGAGAGACTCTGGGTTGAGGTCAGTGGACTCACTGTGAAGGCTCTGAGAGACTCTGGGTTGAGGTCAGTGGGCTGACTGTGAACTCTCTGAGAGACTCTGGGTTGAGGTCAGTGGACTCACTGTGAAGGCTCTGAGAGACTCTGGGTTGAGGTCAGTGGACTGACTGTGAACACTCTGAGAGACTCTGGGTTGAGGTCTGAGAGACTCTGGGTTGAGGTCAGTGGGCTCACTGTGAACACTCTGAGAGACTCTGGGTTGAGGTCAGTGGGCTGACTGTGAACTCTCTGAGAGACTCTGGGTTGAGGTCAGTGGGCTGACTGTGAACACTCTGAGAGACTCTGGGTTGAGGTCTGAGAGACTCTGGGTTGAGGTCAGTGGACTGACTGAACGCTCTGAGAGACTCTGGGTTGAGGTCAGTGGACTGACTGTGAAGGCTCTGAGAGACTCTGGGTTGAGGTCAGTGGGCTGACTGAACGCTCTGAGAGACTCTGGGTTGAGGTCAGTGGACTGACTGAACGCTCTGAGAGACTCTGGGTTGAGGTCAGTGGGCTGACTGAACGCTCTGAGAGACTCTGGGTTGAGGTCAGTGGACTGACTGTGAACGCTCTGAGAGACTCTGGGTTGAGGTCTGAGAGACTCTGGGTTGAGGTCAGTGGGCTCACTGTGAACACTCTGAGAGACTCTGGGTTGAGGTCAGTGGGCTGACTGTGAACTCTCTGAGAGACTCTGGGTTGAGGTCAGTGGACTGACTGTGAACACTCTGAGAGACTCTGGGTTGAGGTCAGTGGGCTGACTGTGAACACTCTGAGAGACTCTGGGTTGAGGTCAGTGGGCTGACTGTGAACTCTCTGAGAGACTCTGGGTGGAGGTCAGTGGGCTGACTGTGAACTCTCTGAGAGACTCTGGGTTGAGGTCAGTGGGCTGACTGTGAACTCTCTGAGAGACTCTGGGTTGAGGTCAGTGGGCTGACTGTGAACTCTCTGAGAGACTCTGGGTTGAGGTCAGTGGACTGACTGTGAACTCTCTGAGAGACTCTGGGTTGAGGTCAGTGGACTGACTGTGAACACTCTGAGAGACTCTGGGTTGAGGTCAGTGGGCTGACTGTGAACTCTCTGAGAGACTCTGGGTTGAGGTCAGTGGGCTGACTGTGAACACTCTGAGAGACTCTGGGTTGAGGTCAGTGGGCTGACTGTGAACTCTCTGAGAGACTCTGGGTTGAGGTCAGTGGGCTGACTGTGAACTCTCTGAGAGACTCTGGGTTGAGGTCAGTGGGCTGACTGAACGCTCTGAGAGACTCTGGGTTGAGGTCAGTGGGCTGACTGTGAACTCTCTGAGAGACTCTGGGTTGAGGTCAGTGGGCTGACTGAACGCTCTGAGAGACTCTGGGACTACCAGCTCTCTGTAACCTAGAGGGCAACCAGTGGGTCCGTCTCCTCTATACCACCCACCTGGTAGTGTGGTGGATGGGACTACCAGCTCTCTGTAACCTAGAGGGCCAGTGTGTCCGTCTCCTCCATACCACCCACCTGGTAGTGTGGTGGATGGGACTACCAGCTCTCTGTAACCTAGAGGGCCAGTGTGTCCGTCTCCTCCATACCACCCACCTGGTAGTGTGGTGGATGGGACTACCAGCTCTCTGTAACCTAGAGGGCCAGTGTGTCCGTCTCCTCCATACCACCCACCTGGTAGTGTGGTGGATGGGACTACCAGCTCTCTGTAACCTAGAGGGCCAGTGTGTCCGTCTCCTCCATACCACCCACCTGGTAGTGTGGTGGATGGGACTACCAGCTCTCTGTAACCTAGAGGGCCAGTGTGTCCGTCTCCTCCATACCACCCACCTGGTAGTGTGGTGGATGGGACTACCAGCTCTCTGTAACCTAGAGGGTAACCAGTGGGTCCATCTCCTCCATACCACCCACCTGGTAGTTTAGTGGATGGGACTACCAGCTCTCTGTAACCTAGAGGGTAACCAGTGTGTCCATCTCCTCTATACCACCCACCTGGTAGTTTAGTGGATGGGACTACCAGCTCTCTGTAACCTAGAGGGTAACCAGTGTGTCCATCTCCTCTATACCACCCACCTGGTAGTTTAGTGGATGGGACTACCAGCTCTCTGTAACCTAGAGGGTAACCAGTGTGTCCATCTCCTCTATACCACCCACCTGGTAGTGTGGTGGATGGGACTACCAGCTCTCTGTAACCTAGAGGGCCAGTGGGTCCGTCTCCTCTATACCATGTTTCTTTCTCTGTCTCTCTCGCTAAAAACCTTTCACTCCTTTTTTAAAACATTTCCATTAATGAATCATAATAAAATAAAATAATAATAATAATCCTGAATGTCATTACATATTTAGGGGACATACAAAAAGCTTGTATTTAGTCAACCCTAAAATTATTTTCCATCGCACGGATCTGTTCCTGGCTTTTTAAATACACATTTCTCTGTGTCGTTTCAGTCCCTCAAGCCCCAGAGATGGAGGTCGGGGGACTGTCTGGTGTTAGACAACACTGTGTCTGTAGCCTGGAAGATGCCAGTGGAGGACAGCAAGATAGACCACTACATACTGGAGTACAGAAAGACCGACCACGAAGGACTGCCACGGATCAAAGACGAACGTTGCTGGGAGGTGGTGGACAACATCAAGACCACAGAATACTCACTGTCCGGTACGGAGCTAGAGTAGGGCCCACTGTAGCCTGGTCCCAGATCTGTTTGTGTCGCCTTGCCAACTCCTATGGTCATTACCTAGCCTGGTCCCAGATCTGTTTATGTCGCTAGCCAACTCCTATTGCCATTGTCATGCCACTTGGCAAGATGGCACAAGCCAATCAGGGACCGGGCTAAGACTGCAGTGTTTTCATGCAGCTTCTTGTGTTTAAAATATGACTAATCTATCTCGCTTTGTTTCACCTTTTGTAACTTTATCAAACTCTGAAAACTTGTTCAACTACTGAACATCATGAACCTGTACAGATAATGTGTTGTTCATCCTCCAGGTTTAAAGTTTGACTCAAGTTCATGAACTTCCGGGTACGAGCTTGCAACAAGGCAGCAGCTGGAGAATACTCTGATCCAGTTACCCTGGAAACCAGAGGTGAGACCGTTAGTTACCCTGGAAACCAGAGGTAAGACTGTTAGTTACCCTGGAAACCAGAGGTAAGACTATGTTGTCTTGGATTAACAATTATGTAGTTATTACGTTATTGGTATCTATCTGATTGACTGGTTGGTTGATTGGTTCCTTCCCCAGCGTTTAACTTTTCGACTCGTCGTCGTCCCATCTGAACCTGAAGGTAGAGGACAGGAGTGTGGGTGGGATCCCCAGGGAGGCAAGGGGCTGGAGAGCAAGGTCAAGGGCAAGGAGAACAAGGGCAGGTGAGAACTGAACCCGGAACACACACAATGTGTCCCAAATGGACCCTTAACACTTTACGCTGAGATATGAGAGGATTTGATTGGTTATGAGCAATATGGTGAAACTTCCAGTGAGCCTGTCAATAGGAAGGCTGGAGCTTATTACCATATTGACTGCGCCTGTCAAATACTCTCAGATCTCCACTAGTTCATCGGACTTAGGGTCTAGGGTTACATTTGGGATTGGGCCTTATCTTTATTTGACCTCAAACTGCCATTGAAATAGCTTTGTCCCAGATGGCAGTCTTGCCTATGATCATGACCTAGCCTGGTCCCAGATCTGTTGGTGCAGTCATGCCAACTCCTATGATCATTACCTAGCCTGGTCCCAGATCTGTTGGTGCAGTCATGCCAACTCCTATGGTCATTACCTAGCCTGGTCCCAGATCTGTTGGTGCAGTCATGCCAACTCCTATGGGCATTACCTAGCCTGGTCCCAGATCTGTTGGTGCAGTCATGCCAACTCCTATGGTCATTACCTAGCCTGGTCCCAGATCTGTTGGTGCAGTCATGCCAACTCCTATGATCATTACCTAGCCTGGTCCCAGATCTGTTGGTGCAGTCATGTCAACTCCTATGGTCATTACCTAGCCTGGTCCCAGATCTGTTGGTGCTGTCCTGTCGACTCCTATGGTATGGTACCGTACAGCCTACCAACATACATACCGTAAGGATACCAGGCTACCAGAGAGCATACCGTACAGCCTACCAACATACATACCGTACAGCCTACCAACATACATACCGTCCAGCCTACCAACATACATACCGTACAGCCTACCAACATACATACCGTACAGCCTCCCAACATACATACCGTACAGCCTACCAACATACATACCGTACAGCCTACCAACATACATACTGTAAGGATACCAACATACATACCATACAGCCTACCAACATACATACCATACAGCCTACCAACATACATACCGTACAGCCTACCAGCATACATACCGTAAGGATACCAGCCTCCCAACATACATACCGTATGGATACCAGGCTACCAGAGAGCATACCGTACAGCCTACCAACATGCATACCGTACAGCCTACCAACATACATACCGTAAGGATACCAGGCTACCAGAGAGCATACCGTACAGCCTACCAACATACATACCGTTCAGCCTACCAACATACATACCGTCCAGCCTACCAACATACATACCGTAAGGATACCAGCCTCCCAACATACATACCGTAAGGATACCAGGCTACCAGAGAGCATACCGTACAGCCTACCAACATACATACTGTACAGCCTACCAACATACATACCGTAAGGATACCAGGCTACCAACATGCATACCGTACAGCCTACCAACATACATATCGTACAGCCTACCAGAGAGCATATCGTACAGCCTACCAGAGAGCATACCGTACAGCCTACCAACATACATACCGTACAGCCTACCAACATACATACCGTACAGCCTACCAACATACATACCGCATAACAGCCTACCAGCATACATACCGTACAGCCTACCAACATACATACCGTAAGGATACCAGCCTCCCAACATACATACCGTAAGGATACCAGGCTACCAGAGAGCATACCGTACAGCCTACCAACATACATACCGTAAGGATACCAGGCTACCAGAGAGCATACCGTACAGCCTACCAACATACATACCGTAAGGATACCAGGCTACCAGCGAGCATACCGTAAGGATACCAGGCTACCAGCGTGCATACCGTAAGAATACCAGGCTATCAGCGTGCATACCGTAAGAATACCAGGCTACCAGCGCGCATACCATAAGGATACCAGGATCCCAGGCTACCAGCGCACATACCGTAAGGATCCCAGGCTACCAGCGCATACCGTAAGGATCCCAGGCTACCAGCGCGCATACCGTAAGGATACCAGGCTACCAGCGCGCATACCGTAAGGATCACTGGACTGCAACAGCTCCAGTTGATTTAATAGTGGCTCAGGTCACGTGACCAAGGTCAACTTGTAGGTGTGCTGCTTCTTTATTTCTGTGCTGCTGTTGACCTTGTTGATCTGTTGATGAAATTGTGTCACTATGAATTTAACACCTCATTGATATGGTTACAATCCTATCTTGTCAACAGAAAGCAGTTTATATTCATAAATGGTGCCTATTCCGAACCTCTTTCTGTATGCTGTGGTGTCCCACAAGGCAGCTGTCTAGGACCTATTATGTACTTGCTGTATGCAGAGGATCTCCCTCTGGTGCGCTCCAATTGTATAGCAACCGTGTTTGCTGACGATACCATTGTCTATGTAACAGGAAATGATGTAGGGCAGCTGAAAGAGGTTATTTTGAAGCTGACGTAAGTATTTTAAATTGGATAACTCAAAACAAATGAGCATGGAATTTGTTTTTTTTTAAACCTACGGCAACCAATGTACGAAGAGGAGAAGGAAGACATTTTTTATTACCTTTATTTAACTAGGCAAGTCAGTTAAGAACAAATTCTTATTTTCAATGACGGCCTAGGAACAGTGGGTTAACTGCCTGTTCAGGGGCAGAACGACTGATTTGTACCTTGTCAGCTCGGGGGATTTGAACTCGCAACCTTCCGGTTACTAGTCCAACGCTCTAACCACTGGGCTACCCTGCCGACATTACCCTCCTTACAGCTGTCAGTTGGGAGGACAGCCATAGAAGAGGTTTCAGAGACGCAGCTGTTAAGTGTGCTGCTAGACAACATTCTCTCTTGGTCATCACACATTTCACAGCTTTGTAACAGAATCATCGGCGTCTCTTTGTATGATTCGCGAAATACACTACATGATCAAAAGTATGTGACACCTGCTCGTCGAACATCTCATTCCAAAATCATGGGAGAGATTTAATTCTAAATCAACTCCTATGGTCATTACTTAGCCTGGTCCCAGATTGGTTTGTGCAGTCTTGCCAACTCCTTTGGTCATCGACACATTAGCATGACAAAATAAGACCATAGGAGTTGGCAAGACAACACAAACAGATCTGGGACCAGGCTAGGTAATGACCATAGGAGTTGGCAAGACAACACAAACAGATCTGGGACCAGGCTATCTGGATGTAAGAGGTGGCAAGACAACACAAACAGATCTGGGACCAGGCTACCATTGAAGTGCCATTCTTAGATGTCACATTCTTCTGTGTTTGTGTCATGGTGCCTTGTGTTGTCGATCTGCTGCTGAGGGGCGGTTTGAAAAGAGACCTTTTGTCAGGAGCAGCCGGACACTTTAGAGGCTCATGTTTTATGAAAAGGCTTCGTCTCCTATCTTGGGTTTCCGCTTGCAGCGTTGTCTGTCAAAAACGCTGTTTGCCAAGTTTGAAGCGTAATGTCCTTCAAGACAAAAACACATTTATACTTTGTAAAGTTCCGGCGTTGATACTCTCAGAAAATGTTATTGAAAACCAATTGTAGGCCGAAGCTCCCTCTTAAAGAGAGAGTTCAGAGTAGTAGTCTCTGGATGTGGAAAGACATCTACCGAAGGTTGGTTTACTCGGCTGCAATGTAAAATGTGCGTTATTTAGTGCCGAATGGAATCTCTTTTTAGGGTCTTTTTTTAAATAGCTCCATCATGACTCCCACACAATGTCTTTGTTTTAACCTGCTGTTTTTGTTTATTCTGTGTGTTCGTCAACAGCGCTCATCTTGCAATCTGAGGAACATGTCAAGGTGACCATGTGTGACTTTTCAGCTGTAGCGTGTAGCGTTAGGCTACCTGAATGTAGCGTCAAGCTGCCGTGTAAACCAGTGGCAATATTAGGTAGAAGACCGCCTGCGTTCAAGTTTGTACACTCCGACAATCGCTTTCATATAGGCTGTTCTGCACATCAAAGTCCTTTTCGGGTTTCTGTGTGAACAGTTTAGGGTACAATACCCATTTCGGCAACGTTTGCTCTTCCAACCTGAGAGAAACCTCCTGAAATGACTTGTGGTTTCTTTGTGTGACTGACTTAAAAGAGACATCTACAGATGGAAATGGTTGCTTTTTTTATAAACTCTTAATTTAGGTCAAATTAATGAATTGGGGAGAAATTAGATTTTGGTTTGCCGGGACCTCCCACAAAGAATATAGTGAGTTCTTATTCTTCCCCGAACCATTAAAAGACTCTCCACCTGTAGATGCCATCTTTCCTAACTGTTTCTCTTTCTGAAAACCTCAGGCTATATTCCTTTTTTCCCTTGGTCCTTTTAAAGAAATGATGACAAAATAAACAAACTTCTATCCCTAGGCGACCCATCTCTGTTACAGAATTAATGTACAATTTAGGATCACAAATTTATTTTTGTTTTTACTCATTTCTCTTATGCTTGCAACAAATGGTTTTGGTGAGTAACAATTCACTCAACTGTAGTAAGTATAGAAACTGTAATGTCCGTATTTGTCCAGTCATTCATTCCGTCATATCATGTTTCCAAAATCACAATGAGGTCCATTTTTGGCTAATTGTTTTCCAAGTTAAAACGGACAAATCAGCAATGTGAAAACAGCTCGTTTTTTTTTTTCTATAAATAGAAAAAAACTGAAAAATTGCTTGTTATTTAGTTCTGTTTTTTGCATATAAACAACAGCAAAAAAACTTGGTTTTCACATGTGGGCGTGGTTAAATGTGTACTGCCTGTCATTGGGCAAATGCACAACCTACACTTCCGGTCCCTTCAAAATAAGAGTTCACCTTTCTAAATACCTTCTATTAATCTACTATATTTTAAATCATCAATTTAATAGCTATTTATGTATTTATTAATGTCAAGATAAATATATATTTCTCCATTTCTATTTTACACTAGAGGATCTTATAATGTTATGATTGTGTTTATTGCCCTATTAATGAACTGATGTTACTGTAACTGTTTAGCTAAATGATATGTCCTAGCGCACTAGTAAACCATTTGGTAATCTGAGCATCCTCTACTATTACTTCTGAAGAGGTATCATTTCAGAATGAGAGGTACTGTAGCTGTGCTTGTATTGGTCTTCTGTCTGTTGAGGGCGTGGAAAGGAGACGAGTGGAGGGTTTTCAGAGAATTACATAATTCAACAGAGGCACAATGAAGAGGTAGAGAGAGCAGGGTGAGAGATTCAGATTACGAGCAAAACGCTTGAGGCTACAGAGACTTACAAATGACAGGCCAGTCCACCACTCACACCCCTGCAGTCCTCTCCTCTCCCCCGTCTGCCAGGTACTGACTCACAGCCCTGCAGTCCTCTCCCCTGTCTGCCACGGACTGACTCACAGCCCTGCAGTCCTCTCCCCTGTCTGCCACGGACTGACTCACAGCCCTGCAGTCCTCTCCCCTGTCTGCCACGGACTGACTCACAGCCCTGCAGTCCTCTCCCCTGTCTGCCACGGACTGACTCACAGCCCTGCAGTCCTCTCCCCTGTCTGCCACGGACTGACTCACAGCCCTGCAGTCCTCTCCCCTGTCTGCCACGGACTGACTCACAGCCCTGCAGTCCTCTCCCCTGTCTGCCACGGACTGACTCACAGCCCTGCAGTCCTCTCCCCCTGTCTGCCACGGACTGACTCACAGCCCTGCAGTCCTCTCCCCTGTCTGCCACGGACTGACTCACAGCCCTGCAGTCCTCTCCCTGTCTGCCACGGACTGACTCACAGCCCTGCAGTCCTCTCCCCTGTCTGCCACGGACTGACTCACAGCCCTGCAGTCCCCTCTCCCCTGTCTGCCACGGACTGACTCACAGCCCTGCAGTCCTCTCCCTGTCTGCCACGGACTGACTCACAGCCCTGCAGTCCTCTCCCCGTCTGCCACGGACTGACTCATAGCCCTGCAGTCTTCTCCCCGCCCCTCACCCCGCCCCCACCCCGCCCCCAATAGTTTCATGCAGACCTAAAACTCATTGACAGTATTGACAATGCTTTCATGGATATCAACATTTCAGGGGGAAAAAAGGCTTATTTAATGAACTTGAATTGTATGTAGTAGCCTATTAAATTTCACTAGATGGCAGTATTGAGACATATTTAACCCTGGAGCCTATATGAACACCATTGGTATTTCAAGTGTTATAGTCACATGCACAAGTGCAGTGAAATGCTTAACTTCCATGCTCTACCCGACAGTACGCTAATCAATATCAAAATAGTATAACTAATTTATATATATATATATATCTTATTATAAAGAAAGAAATGTAGATGAGTGACACTTTAAAAACATACAGACTTTGTATCATCATGCCTTATTCATAGTTATATTACATTTAGCCCACCCACCCACCGACTAGCCATCAATCCTTGCTTCCTCCGTCCTCGCTTCCTCTGTCCTCACTTCCTCCGTCCTCGCTTCCTCTGTCCTCACTTCCTCCGTCCTCACTTCTCTCCGTCCTGCTTCCTCCGTCCTTGCTTCCTCCGTCCTTGCTTCCTCCGTCCTTGCTTCTTCCGTCCTTGCTTCTTCCTGTCCTCACTTCTCTGTCCTCATTTCTCTGTCCTGCTTCCTCTGTCCTGTTCCTCCGGCCTTGCTTCCTCTTGTCCCTCACTCCTCCGTCCTTGCTTCCTCTGTCCTCACTTCCTCCGTCCTTGCTTCCTCCGTCCTCACTTCTCCGCTCCTGTTTTCTTCCTCTCCATTCAAAGCACATCAGAGAAGGGAGGCCTGAGGAGGAACCTTCAATCCCTTTCCCCCAATGTGCTTTGAGAGAGTGAGGGAGTAGTCGTGATACCCAGTCCAGACATTCATCTAGACTCTAACCCCTAGACTCTAACCCCTAGACTCTAACCCCTAGACTCTAACCCCTAGACTCTAACTCCGTAGACTCTAACTCCTCAGACTCTAAACCCGTAGACTCTAACTCCCCTAGACTCTAACTCCCTAGATTCCTCTAACTCCTTCAGACTCTAACTCCCTAGACTCTAACTCCCAGACTCTAACTCCCTAGACTCTAACTCCCTAGACTCTAACTCCCTAGACTCTAACTCCCTAGACTCTAACTCCCTAGACCAACTCCCTAGACTTCTAACTCCCTAGACTCTAACTCCCTAGACTCTAACTCCCTAGACTTAACTCCCTAGACTTAACTCCCTAGACTCTAACTCCCTAGACTCTAACCCCTAGACTCTAACCCCTAGACTCTACCCTCGTAGACTCTCTAACTCGTAGACTCTAACCTCAGAGACTCAACCCCTAGACTCTAACCTCCCTAGACTCTAACCCCTAGACTCCTAACCCCGTAGACTCTAACCCCGTAGATTCTAACCTCAGACTTCAGACCTCTGACTGCAACTCCCTAGACTCTAACCCCCAGACTTTGCAATCACCCCTGAGACAACCCTAGACATCAACCCTAGACCTGCAAACCCCTTAGACTTAAGCCCTTTAGATTCCTTAACCCCTAGACTCCAACCCCTAGACTCTAACCCCCTAGACTCTAACCCCCTAGACACTAACCCCTAGACACTAACCCCTAGACACTAACCCCTAGACACTAACCCCTAGACACTAACCCCCTAGACACTAACCCCTAGACTCTAACCCCTAGACTCTAAGCCCCTAGACTCTAACCCCTAGACACTAACCCCTAGACACTAACCCCTAGACACTAACCCCTAGACTCCTAAGCCCCTAGACTCTAAGCCCTAGACTCTAAGCCCCTAGGCCTCTTCCCCTAGCTCTAACCCCTAGACTCTAACTTCTAGACTCCTTTGACTCTAACCCCTGACTCTAACCCCTAGACTCTAACCCTGTAGACTCTAACCCCGACTCTAACCCCGTAGACTCTAACCCGTGGGCTCTAACCCTAGACTCTAACCCCTAGACTTTAACCCCATAGACTCCTAACCCCCTAGACTCCCTAACCCCCTAGACTCTAACCCCTAGACTCCTAACCCCCTAGACTCTAACTTCCCCTAGACACTAACCCCTGACACTAACCCCCTAGACTCCTAACCCCCTAGACACTAACCCCCTAGACACTTGTTGGACAGATATAAGCAATGCGGTCAAAATTCCACCAAGCCTATCAGAGGAACTCCTTCCTCAACTCCCTTCCTCAACTCCCTTCCTCAACTCCCTTCCTCAACTCCCTTCCCGCAACTCCTTCCGCAGCTCCTTCCGCAACTCCTTCCTCAACTCCTTCCTCAACTCCCCATCACGGCACCTTGAGGGAGAGCGGTGAAGTTCCTCAACTCCCTATCACAGCACCTTGAGGAGGAGCATTGAGTTCCTCAACTCCCTATCACAGCACCTTGAGGAGAGCATTGAAGTTCCTCAACTCCTATCACAGCACCTGTGAGGAGAGCATTGAAGTTCCTAAACTCCCTATCACAGCACCTTGAGGAGAGCATTGTTCTCAACTCCCTATCACAGCACCTTGGGGAGGAGCATTGATTCCTCAACTCCTATCTGGCATGAGGGAGAGCATTGAGTTCCTCAACTCCTATGCAACACCCTTGAGGGAGAGCATGAGTTCCTCAACTCCCTATCCACAGCACCTTGAGGGAGAGCATTGAGTTCTAAACTCAGGCCTGTTCCTCTGATGTGCTTTGAAGAGAGGAGTGAGAATGGAGGAAACCAGGACGGAGGAGCAAGGACGGAGGAAGCAAAGTTGGAAGGCTAGTGGGTGGACATATAACCATAAATAAGGTTTGTAAATGGGCAAATCAAACACTCGGATACAAAAATATCTTCTAATCGTCAATCTAAAATAGAAATGGAGAAATATCTTAATCTTGGCATTAATCAGTGGTGGAAAAAGTACTCAATTGTCATAATGAAGTAAATGTAAAGATGCCTTTTTAAAGGAAAATGACTCGAGTCAAAGTCACCGAGTAAAAATAAGTCTAAAACTATCTTGTTTTAAATGTACTCAAGTACAGTGGTGGAAAAAGTACTTAAATTGTCATATTTAAGTAAAAGTACAAAGTAAATGCGATACATCAAATTCCTTATATTAATCAAGCCAGACAGCAGTATTTCATTTATTTATTTAATTTATGGACAGACCGGGACACATTCCAACACTCTGACAGCATTGGTCATTCCCTGTCTGCCTATTGGCTAGGCCCTTGTCATTCCCTGTCTGCCTATTGGCTAGGCCCTGGTCATTCCCTGTCTGCCTATTGGCTAGGCCCTTGTCATTCCCTGTCTGCCTATTGGCTAGGCCCTTGTCATTCCCTGTCTGCCTATTGGCTAGGCCCTTGTCATTCCCTGTCTGCCTATTGGCTAGGCCCTTGTCATTCCCTGTCTGCCTATTGGCTAGGCCCTTGTCATTCCCTGTCTGCCTATTGGCTAGGCCCTTGTCATTCCCTGTCTGCCTATTGGCTAGGCCCTTGTCATTCCCTGTCTGCCTATTGGCTAGGCCCTTGTCATTCCCTGTCTGCCTATTGGCTAGGCCCTTGTCATTCCCTGTCTGCCTATTGGCTAGGCCCTTGTCATTCCCTGTCTGCCTATTGGCTAGGCCCTTGTCATTCCCTGTCTGCCTATTGGCTAGGCCCTTGTCATTCCCTGTCTGCCTATTGGCTAGGCCCTTGTCATTCCCTTTCTGCCTATTGGCTGAGTCCGTCAGTCATGTTGTCCCCAGTCCCCTGATCATAAGAGCTGGACAGCAGATGGGCCATGCATTCATCCACAGCTGATCTCCTCCAAGCGCTGACTGAATACAACAGAGATCCTAGGAATCATGGCATGAACAACCAGCAAAATAGAATGGAAGAAGAGCAATTTGGTTGCAGCAACGTTGCACACTGCCAGGGCCCCTAGATCAGCCAGGCTTCTATAGATCAGCCAGGCCCTATAGATCAACCAGGCTTCTATAGATCAGCCCAGGCCCCTATAGAATCCAGCCAGGCCTATAGATCAGCCAGGCCCCTATAGATCAGCCAGGCTTCTATAGATCAGCCAGGCTTCTATAGATCAGCCAGGCTTCTATAGATCAGCCAGGCCTATAGATCAGCAGGCCCCTATATGGTCAACCAGGCCCCTGGATCAAAGCAGGCCCCTATAGATCAGCCAGGCTATAGATCAATGCCTTGGCTGTAGATCAGCCAGGCCCCTATAGATCAGCCAGGCCCCTATAGATCAGCCAGGCCCTATAGATCAGCCAGGCCCCAATAGATCAGCCAGGCCCAATAGATCAGCCAGGCCCACCAATAGATCAATAGGCTGTTTGCAGTGGTAGTGGAAGTAGAGGTGGACTTACACATTCTATAGATCAGCCAGGCCCCTATAGATCAGCCAGGCTGTTGTAGCGTGGTGATAGGGTGAACACACATTCTATGGGATCAGCCAGGCCCCTATAGATCAGCCAGGCCCTATAGATCAGCCAGGCTGTTGTGGCGTAGTGAGTAGGGTGAACACACATTCTATAGATCAGTCAGGCCCCTAGATCAGCCAGGCCCCTATAGATCAGCCAGGCCTATAGATCAGCCAGGCCCCTATAGATCCCAGCCAGGCTGTTGTGCGTGAGTGGAAGTAGGGTGAACACACATTCTGCTAAGATCCTTCCAGGCCCCTATAGATCAGCCAGGCCTATATCAGCCCAGGCCCCCTAGATCAGCCAGGCTGTTGTAGCGTGAGTGGAAGTAGGGTGAACACACATTCTATAGATCAGCCAGGCCCCTATAGATCAGCCCAGGCCCCTATAGATCAGCCAGGCCCCTATAGATCAGCCAGGCCCCTATAGATCAGCCAGGCCCCTATAGATCAGCCAGGCCCCTATAGATCCAGCCAGGCCCCTATAGATCAGCCAGGCTGTTGGCGTGAAGTGGAAGTAGGGTGAACACACATTTATGGCTTATAAAGAGTTATGACTACAAAGTGTTGACAGTTCTGAATAAGAACTAAAACAGCAAGTCACTCATAGAAACAGAATCTTCTTTTTTTTGTATTGGTTGACAGTCTCGCGCTCTAGTCGTGGGTTTAAAGCGTTTAACATCTCAGCATCTCTTTGCTGTAGCTTTCCTTTATGTTGCTCTGTTTCTGTTGAACCTGCGGTAATCTGAGCCATCTGATTGGCCAGCGGTAGGCCTATAGTGCACCAGATTTGCTCTCTGGGTCCACCGGGAAGGAAGAGTTTGAACCTGCAGACACATGAAATGGTTCAAAATGACAGCCGTTGATCTACCCGGCGGTGCAGGACAGCTGAATCAGGGTGCACCTCCTGCCAACAGCTTGCCTACCCAGCGGTGCCGGGACAGCGGATCGGTGCACCTCCTGCCAACAGCTAGCCTACCCGGCGGTGCAGGACAGCTGAATCAGTGCACCTCCACTGCCCGGCAGCCAGCACCTGCCCGGTGGGCCAACTGGATCGGTGCACCTCACCACCAACAGCTGTACCACATTGTGCAGGACAGCTGAGATCAGGTGCACCTCTTCTTACCAGCAGCTTGCCTACCCGGTGGGACAGCTGAATCAGATGCTGCCACTGCAACAGCTTGCTTACAAAGGCGGTGCAGGACAGCTGAATCAGGTGCACCTCCTGCCGCTTAGCTAGCTGCCGGTGCAGGACAGCTGAATCAGGTGCTCTGCCAACTCAGCCCAGCCACCACCGAGGCGTTTGGGACAGCTGAGTCAGGTGCCTCTGCCAACAGCTTGCCTGCCGGCGGTGCAGGACAGCTGGAATGGTTTTCCTGCCAACAACTTGCCTACTGCCGGCGTTGCAGGACAGCTGAATCAGGTGCACCTCCTGCCAACAGCTTGCCTACC
>NW_026283455.1:0-4574 GCF_023373465.1 Oncorhynchus keta | reverse complement strand
TTCTCTTGATAAGTGGGTGCATTTGACCAGTTCTGTCCTGCTAAGCATTCAAAATGTATTTTTGGATGTCAGGGAAAATGTATGGAGTATAAAGTACATCATTGTCTTTAGGAATGCAGTGAAGTAAAAGTAAATGTAAATAGTTAAGTACAGATACACAAAAAACGTTAAAATAATTTAACTTAAGTGCTTTACACCACTGCTGGTAGTGTGCAGATTGAATAGGGCCCGAAGCAGCAGACTGGGATTCAACCATGTTTAGGCAGCGTCTTTATTTACAATATTCTGAAAAGTGAAAACATACCTGTGTGTGTGTGTGAGGGGGGGGGGGGATCACAGAAGCACAACAGTAGCACAGGACCGGAACCATTGTTATAATAGATTAATCCTCTACGAATGATAGAGGACCAGACAACAGCCTCTTCAGTTCAACAGGAAGTCAATTTAACAGCATCATCAGTAACATAAACCACAGAACAATCAATAAAAGAAACGCCTCTCCTTGTTCACAGTAAACACAGAGGGTCATCTAACCCTCTGGTCATCACCCACCTCCCTCCCTAACCTCTGACCCCTAATACCTGACTGTCTGGACAAGAGGTGTGTCCAGAACATTCTCACCTGATCCATGGGGGTCTCAACCTTCCCTCGTAGCAACATTTAACTGTTAAGTCACATTGTAAACCTCGTAGCAACATTTAACTGTTAAGTCACATTGTAAACTTCATAGTAACATGTATGTATTGATGTAACTTCATGGTACCACTGTGTCCCTTCAGTTCCATTGAAGCATAGAATAACTCCCTGTTACACCGAACATCTAAAATCACACAAAAAAACCCTAGTGAAACCCAGTCTGCTACTGAAATGTCACCCTACCAGGGTCCGTAGGGCCACACCCATAGGGCTCTGGTTAAAAGTAGTGCACTAATATAGGGAACAGGGTGCCATAAGGCTCTGGTTAAAAGTAGTGCACTATATAGGGAATAAGCCATTTCAGAAGCAGTCCTAGTTGACCTAGACACTACTACACTAGGCTGCTATAGACACAATCACAAGGTCAAACATGTTTTACTAATAAAATACACATCATAGAGCTGCTATTCATGTAGAGTACAACATGGGCTGTATTGACTAAACATGATCATTTAGAATCTTTACAGTAAGTTAACAAAAACGATGGACAGACGCACTCTTCCCTTCAGTAACAGAAATATTCGGCCCTCCCTCTCTTCCTATCTTCAGTAACATTCGAAGATTATTCCTTCCTCCGGCCTCCTATCCTACTATCCTCTCCGGCCCCTATCCCTCTTCCGTTTTATCCCCTCCTCCGGCTCACTACCCCCTCCTCCGGCCCCTACCTCCGGCCCCTACCCCTCCTCCGTTTCCTATCCCCCCGCCCCTATCCCCTCCTATCTCCGGCCCCTATCCCACTCCCCTCCGGCCCCTATCCCCTCCTCCGGCCCCTATCCCTCTCCTCCGCCCCCTATTCTCCCCTCCGTTCCTATCCCCCTCCCTCCGGCCCCTATCCCCCTCCTCCGGCTCCGGCCCCCTCCTCCGGCGCCTACCCCCCTCCTCCGGCCCCTACCCCCTCCTCCGGCCCCTTGCCCCTCCTCCGGCCCTATCCCCCTCCCTCCGGCCTGTATCCCCCTCCGGCCCCTATCCCACTCCTCCGTTTCCTATCCCCTCCTCCGGCCCCCTTATCCCCCTCCTTCCCCCTCCTCCGGCCCCTATCCCATCCTCCGGCCTATCCCACTCCTCCGGCCCGCCCCTCGGCCCCTATCCCCTCCCTCCGGCCCCTATCCCACTTCCGGCCCGTATCCCTCCTCATGCCCGTATCCCCTCCTCCGGCCCGTATCCCCTCCTCCAGCCAGTATCCCACTCCCTCCGGCCCTATCCCACTCCTCCGGCCCTCTATCCCCCTCCTCTTCCCCCTTCCGGTATCCCTCCTCCTCCCGGCCCCTATCTCCCTTCGGCCCTATCCCCCTCCCTCAGCCCTTCCCCCCTCCTCCGGCCCCTCCCCCCTCCCCTCCCAGCCTTTGGTCCCCCTCCTCCGGCCCCTATCCCCCTCCTCGGCCCCTATCCCCTCCCTCCGGCCCCTATCCCATTCCCTTCCGGCCCTATCCCACTCCCTTCCGGCCCCTATCCCACTCCTCGGCTCCCTATCTCACTCCTCCCTTCCTCCTCCCCTCCCCCTCCTCCGTTTCCTATCCCCCTCCCCTCCCGGCCCTATCCCCCTCCTCCGGCCTTTATTCCCTCACTCCGGCCCCTATCCCCTTCCGCTCCTTATCCCTCCTTCGCCCTATCCCCCTTCCTCCGGCCCCTATCCCCTCCTCCCCCTATCCCCCTCCTCCGGCTCCCTATCCCACTCCTCCCGGCCCCCTATCATTCTCCCGGACCCCTATCCCCCTCCCTCCGCTCCTTATCCCCTCCGGCCCCTATCCCCTCCTCCTCCCCCTATCCCATTCCCTCCGGCCTCCCTATCCTCCCCCCTTCCCCTCCTCCGCCCCTATCCCCCATCCCCCACCTCGCCCCTATCCTCACCTCCGGCCCCTATCCCCCTGCTCCGGCCCGTATCACCCTCCTCCTTCCCATTCTTCATCCCATTAATTTTCATGCGCTGAGTGGTCTGGTTGCTATGGTGACTAAAGGAATGATCTCAACAAGTAGTGTAAGGTATGTGGTGTGTGTGTGTGTGTGTGTGTAAGGTGTGTGTGTGTTTGGGACATTTGCTTGTGGTATGTGTGTTAGTCAGTCTGTGGTACGGAGATAGCAGGTCCCTTGGGGTCATCAAAACGGTCCATGGTGTGTAGCTGCATGATCATATGGAGGCCGTAGGTCAGGACCATGAGCATCAGTAGACTGGTGAGCAGTCCCATCCAGATACCAGGACTGAAGAACCCTGCACAGTCACTGGCAGAGAGAACCTCTCCCCCTGCCACATTGAAACCCTGGATCTAGAGGGGGTGGGGGGAGAAGAGAGAGAGAGGATATGGGAGAGATGGGGTGGGTGGAGAAAGAGGGAGATGGGGAGAGTGATAGAAGGGGGTGGTGAGAGAGACAGGGAGACGGGAGAGGTGATAGGGGGAGTGGTGAGAGGGGGAGACGGGGGTAGAAGGGGGTGGTGAGAGAGGGGAGACGGGAGAGAGTGATAGAAGGGGGGGGTGGTGAGAGAGACAGGGGAGAGAGTGATAGAAGGGGGTGGTGAGAGAGACAGGAGACATGAGAGTGATAGAAGGGGGTGGTGAGAGAGACAGGGGAGACATGAGAGAGTGATAGAAGGGGGGTGGTGAGAGAGGAGAGACAGGAGAGAGACATGAGAGAGGCAGGGGAGACATGAGAGAGTGATAGAAGGGGGGTGGTGAGAGAGACAGGAGAGACAGGAGAGTGATAGAAGGGGGGTGGTGAGAGAGACAGGGGAGACGGGAGAGAGTGATAGAAGGGGGTGGTGAGAGACAGGGGAGACAGAGAGTGATAGAGAGAGACAGGGGAGACATGAGAGAGTAGAAGGGGGTGGTGAGAGAGACAGGGGGAGAGAGATGATAGAAGGGGGTGTGAGAGACAGGAGAGACATGATATAGAAGGGGGGGGGTGAGAGAGACAGGGGAGACATGAGAGAGTGATAGAAGGGGGGTGGTGAGAGAGACAGGAGAGACAGGAGAGAGTGATAGAGAGGCAGGGGAGACATGGTGATAGAGGGGTGTGGTGAGAGCAGGAGAGACAGGAGAGAGTGATAGAAGGGGTGGTGAGAGAGACAGGGGAGACGGGGAGAGAGAGATAGAAGGGGTAGAGAGAGACAGGGAGACGGAGAGAGTGATAGAAGGGGGGTGGTGAGAGAGACAGGGGAGACATGAGAGAGATATAGAAGGGGTGAGAGAGAGACAGGAGAGACGGGAGAGAGTGATAGAAGGGGGGTGGTGAGAGAGACAGGGGAGACGGAGAGAGTGATAGAAGGGGGGTGGTGAGAGAGACAGGGGAGACATGAGAGAGTGATAGAAGGGGGGTGGTGAGAGAGACAGGGGAGACGGGAGAGAGTGATAGAAGGGGGGTGGTGAGAGAGACAGGGGAGACAGGAGAGAGTGATAGAAGGGGGGTGGTGAGAGAGACAGGGGAGACAGGAGAGAGTGATAGAAGGGGGGTGGTGAGAGAGACAGGGGAGACATGAGAGAGTGATAGAAGGGGGGTGGTGAGAGAGACAGGGGAGACAGGAGAGAGTGATAGAAGGGGGGTGGTGAGAGAGACAGGGGAGACAGGAGAGTGATAGAAGGGGGTGGTGAGAGAGACAGGGGAGACAGGAGAGAGTGATAGAAGGGGGGTGGTGAGAGAGACAGGGGAGACAGGAGAGAGTGATAGAGGGGAGAAAGAGCAACAGTAGAAAGTGTGTCAACGGTCAGCTTGTATTGTACCGTCTGGTTTCAGACACACTGCAAACACAGACCCTACCTGGAAGTCCGTGAAGGAGACCCTCCACTGGTTAGCAGGGTCTTTGGAGGTGCGCGGAACCAGGAGGGGGTATCTGAAGTTAGTGACTGACTGACAGCGGTAGGAGTACTCAGCCGGGCGCGTACACGTTA
>NW_026283454.1:0-5453 GCF_023373465.1 Oncorhynchus keta | reverse complement strand
GGACCTAAATCTCAATGTTCTGGAGACCTCCATAGGGACGATCACAGACAGTATAAGCGAAGGTGAATCGAAGAACTTGTTCCTATCGATCATGTCTAAACTGACGAGCATGCAGTTGGTGAAACAGAAAGCTGTTCAAACGGGCTACAACGAGACCATGACGGAGGATATGAGATTCTTGGAAAGACTGAAATGTTTCACCAGCGACCTCAACGGGTCCTTGGGAGCCTTGGAGGTTGACATCAGAGGCCTCTTGGTATTCAGGTACTCTGTGGATAAACTCATTGACAGGGAGAACCCGACCTGTTTCTCAACTCTCTGATCCACAGGCACATGCCCGTTTCCAAGAGCCGCATTGACAGGGTGTTATGCGACATAAAGAGTAAACGCAGGACTAAAGCTATCACGTCTTTGCTGAAGAAAGGAAGGTGTCAATGCAAGACAAGGCTCACCAATGACCGCATTGGAGCATGTAGGGGAGAGTGTCAGACTGCTTATTCGTGTTTCTACAACACATCCGAGCATCACCCCTTCATTGTGAGTATAGATGACCACAGCTACTACTTTGCTCACCTATACCCTCATCTGGGTAAACTGGAGCGCCTCAGCAAGGAAATGAAAGTCAAGTACAGAGGACGCAGACAGTTCGAGAGCATAGCGGATATGGTTTTCAATATCCTTGTCAGGCACCAGTTCAGTGAGAAAGAGTCACTGTATGAAGGGTTGACCGATGTGATAGACGACTGAAATGAGAAACTCAAGCCTGTCTCTCGGGCACGACCTCACCGAGATCCACGAGTCGTGTTACCTGGCGCCGGGCAATACCGACGAATATCCGGAGCAGTCGGACACTCTGGATCCGGTGAAAGTGTATGACCAAGCATTGGTGCGCTACTTGTTCTGTGACAGCCTTCAAGTGGGCAGGTTGTTTCAGGCGTCTACAACGTTCAATTACATTATCACCAACACAGCTCCCAGGTACACCATAGAACGGATTATGCTCTTAAACGTCACAGGTCCCGGTGAAGGTAAGAGTTACGCCAACAACGTGCTAAACTACCAGTTCAGAATGGTAAAAGGCTGCATAGAGACTCTGACGCCTTTCACCCCGCAATCTTTCAAGTACAAGCAGAAGAGGAAAGCATGCGTAGTCATGATAGACGACGCTCATATAACCCACGAGAAGAACATGAAATCAGTCGACAAAGAGTCCAACGTGATCCCCAATACGTTCAAGAACCTGTTGGACACCAGCGTACTGGAGAGCGATGTGGTAACCAGAGACATGAGCAGCGGCAAGGTGGACACGGTTAGGTACAAGGCTGTCCACAACTGCGGCTTTGTGTGGAACACCAAAACCATGGGCTTTGTGAGTGAAGCATGGGCCGACCGGTGTCTGATCATGGAATCAGAGTTTCCTGAGCATGTAACTCGCACACGTAGCACCAATCAGATACAGGACACAGTAGTCAAACTCAAGATGGACCGTATAGCTGCAGTGTGTCTGTATAGGCAGAACCTGATCCAGTCAGCAGCCATGATTGCAGAGTCCGAGATAATGCAGTTCGAGTGTGAGGTTCGACACCAGCAGGGACGCATGCCTTGCGGCCTTATACGCTAGTCACATTGTGTGCACGGGAGTCGTCAGTCGGAGGTTTCGTTCTGCATCAACCAGCTTGTGTTTGCTGAGGCCATGAAGTTGGCGTGTCACTTTGTCTTTGACATATGGATCCCTCCTGGACAGATATCCCGGTTGAGAAGGTTTCTCGACCTGAGAGGTTACATGAAGCAGATGAACAGGAACAGGCTGAAAGCTCTGGACCTTTCCTTTGGATTGAATCTGCCTGGAGACCAACGCTGTCTACAAGCTGTGCACTGCGGCCTGTCTGCCCCGGGGACCGCCATGGCCCCGTGCGGTGAAACGCCACAGGGTCACTTTGCATGCAAGGTGCTAGGGTACATAGCCGTCTTTGTTTCAAAGATAATTGTGTAGTCTAGAGCGATTTCCTAGGTTAGCTAGCCAGCTATTGTCGTTCTTTAACGCAACGTAACGTAAACACCAGCATAGCGCTAGTTCATTAGCAGCACTGTAGAAATCCATACACTCAACGGAACGACGGATTAGTGTAGTGTCAACAACGCAGCCACTGCCAGCTAGCCTACTTTAGCAGTACCTGTATCATTTTAATCATTTTAGTCAATAAGACCCTTGCTACGTAAGCTTAACTTTCTGAACATTCGAGACGGTAGTCCACTTGTCATTCCAATCTCCTTGCATTAGCGTAGCCTCTTCTGTAGCCTGTCAACTATGTGTCTGTCTATCCCTGTTCTCTCCTCTGCACAGACCATACAAACGCTCCACACCGCGTGGCCGCTGGGACCCTAATCTGGTGGTCCCAGCGCGCACGACCCACGTGAGTTCCAGGTCTCCTCGTAGCCTCTGGAACTGCCGATCTGCGGCCAACAAGGCAGAGTTCATCTCAGCCTATGCCTCCCCTCCAGTCCTCGACTTCTGGCACTGACGGAAACATGGATCACCACAGATAACACTGCTACTCCTACTGCTCTCTCCCTCGTCCGCCCACGTGTTCTCGCACACCCCGAGAGCTTGGTCAGCGGGGTGGTGGCACCGGATCCTCATCTCTCCCCAAGTGGTCATTCTCTTCTCCCCTTACCCATCTGTCTATCGCCTCCTTTGAATTCCATGCTGTCACAGTTACCAGCCCTTCAAGCTTAACATCCTTATCATTTATCGCCCTCCAGGTTCCCTCGAGAGTTCATCAATGAGCTTGATGCCTTGATAAGCTCCTTTCCTGAGGACGGCTCACCTCTCACAGTTCTGGGCGACTTTAACCTCCCTACGCCTACCTTTGACTCATTCCTCTGCCTCCTTCTTTCCACTCCTCTCCTCTTTGACCTCACCCTCTCACCTTCCCCCCCCTACTCACAAGGCAGGCAATACGCTTGACCTCATCTTTACTAGATGCTGTTCTTCCACTAACCTCATTGCAACTCCTCCAAGTCTCCTGACCACTACCTTGTATCCTTTTCCTCTCGCTCTCATCCAACACTTCCCACACTGCCCCTACTCGGATGGTATCGCGCCGTCCAACCTTTTCGCTCTCTCTCCCCCGCTACTCTCTCCTCTTCCATCCTATCATCTCTTCCCTCTGCTCAAACTTTCTCCAACCTATCTCCTGATTCTGCCTCCTCAACCCTCCTCTCTCCCCTTACTGCATCCTTGACTCCCTATGTCCCCTATCCTCCCAGGCCACGGCTCGGTCCTCCTCCCGCTCCGTGGCTCGGCTTGACTCCTTGCGAGGCTCACCAGACAGGGCTCGGGCAGCCAGCGGAATGGAGAAAACTCGCCTCCCTGCGGACCTGGCATCTTTCACTCCCTCCTCTCTACATTTTTCCTCCTCTGTCTCTGCTGCTAAAGCCACTTTCTACCATTCTAAATTCCAAGCATCTGCCTCTAACCCTAGGCTCTTTTATACCTTCTCCCCCTCCCTCCTGAATCCTCCCCCCTCCTCCCCTCTCTGCAGATGACTTCGTCAACCATTTTAAGAAGGTCGACGACATCCGATCCTCGTTGCTAAGTCAAGCGACACCGCTGGTTCTGCTCCTGCCTACTATGCTCTGACCTCTTTCTCCCCTCTCTCTCCAGATGAGATCCTCGCGTCTTGTATTGACCGGCCGTAACAACCTGCCCTTGACCCTATCCCCTCCTCTCTTCTCCAGACCATTTCAGGAGACCTTCTCTCCCTTACCTCACCACCGCTCATCAGCTCATCCCCTGACCGCTGGCTCACGTCCCTCCCGTCTTCAAGAGGCGAGAGTTTGCACCCCTTCTGAAAAAAAAACCTACACACTCGATCCTCCGTGTCAACAACTACAGACCAGTATCCTTCTCTCTTTCTCTCCAAAACTTCTTTGAGCGTGGCCAGTCCCTGGCCAGCTCTACCTGCTATCTCTCTCAGAACGTACCCTTCTTGATCCAAATCAGTCAGGTTTCAAGCACTATGCCGCCCAACTGAGACTGCTCTTCTGTAATCACGTGAGGCGCTTCCGCACTGGCGGGGGTGCTAACTTCTTTCTCTTCTCTGTCTCTCATCCTTCTAGACTCATTATCTGGCTGCTTTCTTCGGGAGCCGTGAACATCGATCACATCCTCTTTCTTCTTCTTCTCTACTCTTTCTCTTCTCTCCGAAGCTGGGCATCTCTCGCGGCGCGCGTCGCTTTTGACTGCGTCCTACCTGACAGGCGGTTTCTTCGCTTTCCTGCCAGGTGGCGCGGCGAGAATCTCGTCTCCTCACCACGCGCTCCTCACCACTGAGAGCGTCCCCCGGTAGGCTCTGTTCCTAGGCCTCTCTTTATTCTCGCTATACACCAAGCTACTTGGCTTCTGTCATAAACCTCACATTAGGTCTTCTCCTCCATCATTGCATATGCAGACGTACATTCATCAATTGAATCTTCTCCTTTCCCTTCTGATGACCAGGAGGTGGCTTAATCGCATCTCTGCATGTCTGGCAGACATATCAGTGTGGATGACGGATCACCACCTCAAGCTGAACTCTCAGCAAGACGGAGCTCCTCTTCCTCCCGGGAAGGACTGCCCGCTCCATGATCTCGCCATCACGGGCTGACAACTCCATTGTGTCTCCTCCCAGAGCGCTAAGAACCTTGGCGTGATCCTGGACAACACCCTGTCGTTCTCAACTAACATCAAGGCGGTGTCCTGCCCCTGTAGGTTCATGCCTACAACATCCGCAGAGTACGACCCTGCCTCACACAGGGAAGCGGCGCAGGTCCAACCAGGCACTCTGTCATCTCCCCGTCTTGATTACTGCAACTCGCTAGTTGGCTGGGCTCTGCCTGTGCCATTAAACCCCTACAACTCATCCAGAACGCCGCAGCCCTGCCTGGTGTTCAACCTTCCCAAGTTCTCTCACGCCACCCCGCCTCCTCCGCGCCTCTCCACTGGCTTCAGTTGAAGCCGCATCCGCTACAAGACCATGGTGCTTGCCTACGGAGCTGTGAGGGGAACGGCACCTCAGTACCTCCAGGCTCTGATCAGGCCCTACACCCAAAACAAGGGCACTGCTCATCCACCTCTGGCCTGCTCGCCCCCTACCACTGGGAGGAAGTACAGTTCCCGCTCAGCCCAGTCAAAACTGTTCGCTGCTCTGGCCCCAATGGTGGAACAAACTCCCTCACGACGCCAGGACAGCGGAGTCAATCACCACCTTCCGGAGAGACACCTGAAACCCCACCTCTTCAAGGGGAATACCTAGGATAGGGTAAGTAATCCTTCTCACTCTTTTCCCCAAAAGATTTAGATGCACTATTGTAAGTGGCTGTTCCACTGGGATGTCATAAGGTGTATGCACCACTTGTAAGTCGCTCTGGATAAGAGCGTCTGCTAAATGACTTAAATGTAAATGTAAATG
>NW_026283453.1:2500-29149 GCF_023373465.1 Oncorhynchus keta | reverse complement strand
TCTGTCTATCTCTACTATACACCTCTAAATCTTTCTCTCTGTCTGTCTCCTACTATACACCTCTAATCATTCTCTCTGTCTATTCTCTATACCCTAACCTTCTTCTGTTCTCACTATGCACCTCAACTTTCTCTGTCTATTCCACATACTCTAAATCCTTCTCTGTCTATCTCCTACTATACACCTCTAAATCCTTCTCTGTCTATCTCCTACTATACACCTCTAAATCATTCTTCTGTCTATCTCCTACTATACACCTCTAAATCCTCTCTCTGTCTATCTCCTACTATACACCTCTAAATCCTTCTCTCTGTCTATCTCCTACTATACACCTCTAAATCCTTCTCTCTGTCTATCTCCTACTGTACACCTCTAAATCCTTCTCTCTGATCTATCTCCTACTATACACCTCTAAATCCTTCTCTCTGTCTATCTCCCTACTACACCTCTAAATCCATTCTCTCTGTCTATCTCCTACTATACACCTCTAAATCCTTCTACTCTGTCTATCTCTACTATGCACCTCTAAATCCTTCTCTCTGTCTCTCCTACTATACACCTCCTAAATCCTTCCTCTGTCTATCTCCTACTATACACCCCTAATCCTTCCTCTGTTTGTCCTCTACTCTCCTGCATCTCCTCCTCGCCTCTCTTCCTACTGTTCTCTCTCTTCTCTTCTCTTTCTACTCCATTTATACTACCTCTACTTCCTCTGCTCCCTCTGCCTTCTCCTCTCTATGCTCTGTCTCTCCTCTCTCTCATCGCTCCCTTCTTCCTCTGTTTTCCTCTCTTCTCCTCTCCTTCTCTTCTCCTCTCCTCCTCTCTTCCTATGTTTTCCTCTCTTCTCCTCTCCTCCTCTCTTCTCCTCTCCTCCTCTCTTCTCCTCTCCTCCTCTCTTCTCATCTCCTTCTCTTCTGTATTAATCCCTGTTGCATTAATTAAGTGATTAAAGTGTAAATGACTTGGCTTGGTCTCCATCGTCAGCTCACTCCAATCCTTACATGTTTCAAATAGTTGATTTAATGAAAGCAGTCAGATCTACCAGACCTTGTGCCAGCACCACCACCGCTAATGCCAACCAATCATTATTAGCATTTTAAATTATTTTTCCTATTCACATCCTTGGCCCATTTGATCAATGTGTGTGTGTGTGTGTGTGTGTGTGTGTGTGTGCGTGGCCCTAATACCTTTGAGGACAACAATTGTCTCAATCTCACACACTCACACACACACACATATTAATCACACACTACATACACACACACACACACACACATTGGTTCACACAACCACACACACATTCAAAATCACGCATACACAATCAAACGCACATGTTGATCAATGGCCACAGGCGGCAAACAGGAAAACAATTGAAATGCATAATGGTATACTATAGGACTCTGGTCTACATATAGGGCCCTAGTCTAAGGTAGTATACTATAGGACTCTGGTCTAAGGTAGTATACTATAGGACTCTGGTCTACATATAGGGCCCTAGTCTAAGGTAGTATACTATAGGACTCTGGTCTAAGGTAGTATACTATAGGACTCTGGTCTACAGTAATGCAGAGGACCTGGTCTACTATAGGACTGGTCTAAGGTAGTATACTATAGGACTCTGGTCTAAGGTAGTATACTATAGGACTCTGGTCTAATATAGGACTCTGGTCTACTATAGGTAGGACTATAGTATACTATAGGACTCTGGTCTAAGGAATAGGGACTATACTATAGGACTCTGGTCTAATATAGGACTATAGGACTGGTCTGGTCTAAGGTAGTGTACTATAGGACTCTGGTCTAAGGAAGTATACTATGGGACTCTGGTCTCATAGACTAGGGCCTGGTCTAAGGTAGTATACTATAGGTTCTGGTCTAGTATACTATAGGACTCTCTGGTCTAAGGTAGTATACTATAGGGTTCTGGTCTAAGGTCGTATACTATAGGACTCTGGTCTCAAGGTAGGGCCCTAGTCTAAGGTAGTATACTATAGGACTCTGGTCTAAGGTAGTATACTATAGGACTCTGGTCTCATATAGGGCTCTGGTAGTATACTATAGGGTTCTAGTCTAAGGTAGTATACTATAGGGTTCTGGGTAGTATACTTATAGGCTCTAGTCTAAGGTAGTATACTATAGGGCTGGTCTCATATAGGGCCCTAGTCTGATAGTATACTATAGGTTCTGGTCTAAGGTAATATATACTATAGGACTCTGGTCTAATATAGGGCCCTAGTCTATAGTATACTGGGACTCTGGTCTAAGGTAGTATACTATAGGACTCTGGTCTAAGGTAGTATACTATAGGACTCTGGTCTCATATAGGGCTCTAAGGTAGTATACTATAGGTAGTATACTATAGGACTCTGTCCTCTAAGGGCCCTAGTCTATTCTATAGGGTCTAAGGTAGTATACTATAGGACTCTGGTCTCATATAGGGCCTGTAAGGTAGTATACTATAGGGTTCTGGTCTAAGGTCTATTATAGGACTCTGGTCTCAGGGAAGTATACTATAGGTTCTTGGTCTCAAGGTAAGTGCACTATAGGGTTCTCTGGTAGTATACTATAGGGCTCTGGTCTAGTAAGGTAGTATACTATAGCCCTAAGGTAGTATACTAAGGAAGTATACTATAGGGCCTAGTCTAAGGTCTATACTATAGGACTCTGGTCTAAGGAAGTATACTATAGGACTCTGGTCTCATATAGGGCCCTAGTCTAAGGTAGTATACTATAGGGTTCTGGTCTAAGGTAGTATACTATAGGGTTCTGGTCTAAGGTAGTGCACTACATATGGAATAGGGGGTGAATCTTTGCCATAGACTTTCCTAGGAGCAGATAGGTTTTCTATAACATGTCAATCCAAAGGCAAACCACAGTAGATGACAGAATCAGGAAGAGAAGGCATTCTAAAGTAGAAGCTGTTTCCTTCCTATGAATCAACCAATCAACAGGCCTTTGTAATCCCTAGTGTGACAGACAGATGAGGTAAATCATTGCCTGGGTTAATGTAGCGAGGCCCTGTTGTCCAGACTAAAGTGTTTCCCTAATGATTCTGCCAACTCTGTCTATCTCCTACTATACACCTCTAAATCCTTCTCTGTCTATCTCCTACTATACACCTCTAAATCCTTCTCTCTGTCTATCTCCTACTATACACCTCTAAATCCTTCTCTGTCTATCTCCTACTATACACTCCTAAATCCTTCTCTCTGTCTATCTCCTACTATACACCTCTAAATCCTTCTCTCTGTCTATCTCCTACTATACACCTCTAAATCCTTCTCTGTCTATCTCCTACTATACACCTCTAAATCCTTCTTCTGTCTATCTCCTACTATACACCTCTAAATCCTTCTCTGTCTATCTCCTACTATACACCTCTAAATCCTTCTCTCTGTCTATCTCCTACTATACACCTCTAAATCCTTCTCTGTCTATCTCCTACTATACACCTCTAAATCCTTCTCTGTCTGTCTCCTACTTCTCCCCTCTAAATCCTTCCCCTCTGTCTATCTCCTACTATACACCTCTAAATCCTTCTCTGTCTATCTCCTACTATACACCTCTAAATCCTTCTCTCTATGTTTTCTCCTTATACACCTCTAAATCCTTCCTCCCCTCTGTCTATCTTTTCCTACTATACACCTCTAAATCCTTCTCTTCCTCCCTATCTCCAATGTCTATCTCCTCCTCTCTGTCTATCTCCTACTATACACCTCTAAATCCTTCCTCTCTGTCTATCTCCTACTATAAACCTCTAAATCCTTCTTCTCTGTCTATCTCCTACTATACACCTCTAAATCCTTTTCTGTCTTCCTCTCCTACTATACACCTCTAAATCCTTCTCTCTGTCTATCTCCTTCTATACATCCTGTTGCATTAAATCCTTCTGTCTGTCTATCTCCTACTATACACCACTAAATCCTTCTGTTTCAAATGTTGATTTCCTACTATACACCTTCTGCCAAATCACTTCCAACTGTCTATCTCCTATTCACACACCCTAAATCCTTCTCTGTCTATCTCCTACTATACACCTCTAAATCCTTCTCTCTGTATATCTCCCTACTATACACCTCTAAATCCTTCTCTGTCTATCTCCTACTATACACCACACACATCTAAATCCTTCTCTCTGTCTATCTCCTACTATACACCTCTAAATCCTTCAATCACACACACATACACTGTCTAATCACCAAATCCACTTCTACACCTCTACACATTCAAAATCACACACCACAATCAAACGCACTCTGTCTGTCTCCTACGCATACACCTCTAAATCCTTCTCTGTCATTAGTCTCCCTGGCACCCCATCTAATGATGTCTCTAAATCCTTCTCTCTGTCTATCTCCTATATGTTATCTATAAATGATGTCTCTGTCCATGTCTGGCCTACTATACACCTCTAAATCCTTCTGTCTATCTCCTGTCTATACACCTCTGTAAATCCTTCTCTGTCTATCTTGTCTACTATACACCTCTAAATCCTGTCTGTAATGCTGTCTATCTCTACTATACACCTCTAAATCCTTCTCTGTTGTCTATCTCTACTATACACCTCTAAATCCTTCTGTCTCTTGTCTGTCTATCTCCAAATGATGTTGTCACCAGCAAATCCTTCTCTCTGTCTATCTCCTACTATACACCTCTAAATCCTTCTCTCTGTCTATCTCCAAATATACACCTCTAAATCCTTCTCTGTCTATCTCATACTATACACCTCTAAATCCTTCTCTGTCTGTGATCTCCTACTATAAACCTCTAAATCCTTCTCTCTGTCTATCTCCTACTATACACCTCTAAATCCTTCTGTCTGTCTATAATCTGTGATACTATACACCCTAAATCTTCCTGTCTATCTCCTACTATACACCTCTAAATCCTTCTCTCTGTCTATCTCCTACTATACACCTCTAAATCCTTCTCTCTGTCTATCTCCTACTATACACCTCTAAATCCTTCTCTCTGTCTATCTCCTACTATACCTCCTAAATCCTTCTCTCTGTCTATCTCCTACTATACACCTCTAAATCCTTCTCTCTGTCTATCTCCTACTATAAACCTCTAAATCCTTCTCTGTCTGTATATCTCCTACTTATACACATCTAAATCCTTCTCTCTGTCTATCTCCTACTATACACCTCTAAATCCTTCTCTCTGTCTTGTCTCCCTAATATACACCTCTAAATGTTGTCTGTAATGATATTGTCTGTCTGTCTCCTACTATACACCTCTAAATCATTCTCTCTGTCTATCTGTCTGTGACTGTGACACCTCTAAATCCTTCTCTCTGTCTATCTCCTACTATACACCTCTAAATCATTCTCTCTGTCTGTCTCCTACTATACACCTCTAAATCCTTTCTCTGTCTATCTCCTACTATACACCTCTAAATTCTTCTCTGTCTATCTCCTACTGTACACCTCTAAATCCTTCTCTGTCTATCTCTACTATGACACCTCTGTGATAATGTTCTCTCTGTCTATCTCCTACTATACACCTCTAAATCCCCTTCTCTCTGTAATATCTCCTACTGTACACCTCTAAATCCCCTGTCTGTCTGTCTGTAATGATCCTACTATACACCCCTCTAAATCCTTACCTCTGTCTATCTCCTACTATACACCTCTAAATCCTTCTCTCTGTCTATCTCCTACTATACACTCTAAATCCTTCTCTCTGTCTATCTCCTACTATACACCTCTAAATCCTTCTCTCTGTCTATCTCCTATGATATTGTCTATACACCCCTGTGAATCTGTCTTACCTCTTGTCTATCTCCTACTATACACCTTGTCTGTAAATCCTTCTCTCTGTCTATCTCCTACTATACACTCCTAAATCCTTCTGTCTCTGTCTGTGATGATGCTGTCTGTGATCTACCATCTGTAATGATCTATCATCTACTATACACCTATAAATGTTGTCTGTCTCCTCCTCTCTCTCCTCTGTTTTCCTCTCTTCTCTCCTCCTCCTCTCTTCTCCTCTCCTCCTCTCTTCTCCTCCTCAAAGTGTTGCTTGTTCTGTTTTCCTGATCTTCTCCTCTTTAGAGCTTCTCAAAAGAGAGTGTCTCTTCTCCTCTCTTCTCCTCTCCTCCTCTCATCTCCTTCTCTTCTGTATTAATCCCTGTTGCATTAATTAAGTGATTAAAAGTGTAAATGACTTGGCTTGGTCTCCACGCGTCAGCTCACTCCAATCCACATGTTTCAAATAGTTGATTTAATGAAAGCAGTCAAATACACCCAGACCTTCTGCCAGCACCACCACCGCTAATGCCAACCAATCATTATTAGCATTTTAAATTATTTTCCTATTCCCCCACATCCTTGAGCCTTTGATCAATGTGTGTGTGTGTGTGTGTGTGTGTGTGTGTGTGTGTGTGTGTGTGTGTGTGTGTGTGTGTGTGTGTGTGTGTGTGTGTGTGTGTGTGCCCCTAATACCTTTGAGGACAAATTGTCTCAATCTCACACACACTGGACACACACTGGACATCACACACACATACACACACACACATCACACAATCACACACACCACACACACATTCAAAATCACGACACACAATCAAACGCACATGTTGATCAATGGCCAAGGGCAAACAGGAAAACAATTGAAATGCATAATGCATTGGATTGGTTGGCATTAGTGGTGGTGGTAGAAGGTCATCTGTGATGATGTCTGTAATGATGTTGTCTGTCATGATGTTGTCTGTCATGATGTTGTCTGTGAGGATGTTGTCTGTCATGATGTTGTCTGTGAGGATGTTGTCTGTGATGATGTTGTCTGTGATGATGTTGTCTGTAATGATGTTGTCTGTGATGGATGTTGTCTGTGATGATGTTGTCTGTAATGATGTTGTCTGTAATAATGTTGTGGATGTGGTCTGTGATGATGTTGTCTGTAATGATGTTGAGATGTTGTCTGTGATGATGTTGTCTGTAATGATGTCTGTGATGATGTTGTCTGTGATGATGTTGTCTGTAATGATGTCTGTGATAATGTTGTCTGTGATGATGTTGTCTGTAATGATGTTGTCTGAGATGTTGTCTGTGATGATGTTGTCTGATAATGATGTTGTCTGAACACAGACACTGATGTCTGTCTGTAATGTTGTCTGTAATGATGTTGTCTGTGATGATGTTGTCTGTAATGCTGTTGTCTGTAATGATGTTGTCTGTAATGCTGTTGTCTGTAATGATGTTGTCTGTGATGATGTTGTCTGTGATGATGTTGTCTGTGATGTCTGTTGTGCTGTCATGATGTTGTCTGTACATGATGTTGTCTGTGATGATGATGCCAATGTCTGTCATGATGTTGTCTGTGATGATGTTGTCTGTGATGATGTTGTGTGATGATGATGTTGTCTGTGATGATGTTGTCTGTGATGATGTTGTCTGTGATGATGTTGTCTGTCATGATGTTGTCTTCAGTGATGATGTTGTCTGTGATGATGTTCACTACATCCCAATATATTGTTCTGTAATGATGTTGTCTGTGATGATGTTGTCTGTAATGATGATGATTGTCTGTACATGATAATTATCTGTAATGATGTTGTCTGTGATGATGCTGTCTGTAATGATGTTGTATTGTCTGTAATGATGTTGTCTCCGTGATGATGTACTGTCTCCCCGTGATGATGCTGGTCTGTAATGATGTCTGTAATTATATTGTCTGTAATGATGTTGTCTGTGATGATGCTGTCTGTGATGATGCTGTCTGTAATGATGTCTGTCTGTTCATGATGCTGTCTGTAATGATGTTCACTACATCCCAATGATGTTGTCTGTACATGATGTTGTCTCCCGCTCGTTCACTCATCCCAAAATGCTGTCTGTCCCAATGATGTTGTTCACTACATCCCAATACTATCTCCCGCTCGTTCAATGATAATTGTCTGTAATGATGCTGTCTGTGATGATGTTGTCTGTGATGATGTTGTCTGTAATGATGTTGTCTGTGATGATGTTGTCTTCACATGATGATGTTGTCTGTAATGATATTGTCTGTAATGCTGTTGTCTGTGATGATGTTGTCTGTGATGATGTTGTCTGTAACAATGATGTTGTCTGTGAGGATGTTGTCTGTAGTTCACTACATCCCAATTGTCTCTGATGATGTTGTCTGTGATGATGTTGTCTTCACTGATGATGCTGTCTGTGATGATGTTGTCTGTGATGATGTTGTCTGTATGATGCTGTCTATGTTGTCTGTAATGATGTTCCCGCTCGTTCATGATGTTGTCTGTGATGATGCTGTCTGTGATGATGTTGTCTGTGATACATCCCAATCTGTGATGATGTTGTCTGTGATGATGTTGTCTGTAATGATATTGTCTGTAATGATGTTGTCTGTAATGATGTTGTCTGTGATGATGTTGTCTGTGATGATGTTGTCTGTGAGGATGCTGTCTGTGGATGATATTGTCTGTAGCTGATGTTGTCTGTGATGATGTTGTCTGTAATGCTGTTGTCTGTGATGATGTTGTCTGTAATGATGTTGTCTGTATTATGATGTTGTCTGTAATGATGTTGTCTGGGATGATACACACACACACACACACACACACACACACACACCCACATTATACATTTGAATTGGGACTTGGCTGTGATGATGCTGTTATTTATGAAGAAAGGAGAGGTGTCTGATAATGATATTGTCTGATAGATGATGATTTTGTCTGTGATGATGTTGTCAAAGTGATGATGTATGTCTGTGATGATGTTGTCTGTGGAAGATGGAGAGGGTGATGATGCTGTATTGTGAAGGATGTTGTCTGTAATGATGTTGTCTGTGATGATGTTGTCTTGTAATGATGTTGTCTGTGATGATGTTGTCTGTGATGATGGAGTGGATGTCTGTAATGATGTTGTCTGTGAAAGGATGCTGTCTGTGATGATGTTGTCTGTAATGATGTTGTCTGTGATGATGTTGTCTGTAATGATGTTGTCTGTGGTGATGTTGTCTGTGATGATGTTGTCTGTGATGATGTTGTCTGTGATGATGTTGTCTGTAATGATGTTGTCTGTGAGGATGTTGTCTGTAATGATGCTGTCTGTTGATGTTGTCTGAAAGAGATGTTGTGAAGGATGTCATCAGGGATGGACTCAGTCCGTGAAAGATGTTGTCTGTGATGATGTTGTCTGTGATTGATGTTGTCCTGATGATTGTGGATAATGATGCTGTCTTGAGGATGCTGTCTGTTTTATGTAAAGAAGTGATTATGAGTCATCAGGGATCGTGTGTCAAAGTGTTGTCTGTGAATGTTGTGAATGATATTGTTCCACATGATTTCTGGAAAGAAAAGATGTGTGTGTGATGATGTATTGAAGGATAGAGCTGATTTGAAGGAGAGTTGTCTGTGATGTGTGTGTGTGTGTGTGTGTGTGTTTGTGGAAGTGGAGAGGGGGTGGATGTGAGTGTGTGAGGATGCTGTCTGTGATGTATTTATGGAAGATTGTCATTGAGGATGTTCTTGATGGATAGAGAGAAACATGATTTTGGAACTTCCTGGTCCTGATAGGATAACCAGGAATGATGACGGAAGAACACGCACACGATTGAACGCACACACACCAACACCACATGATGTGGTGGCACCTTATGTTGGGGAGGACAGGGCTTGTAATGGTAATGACTGGAGCAGAACTAGTGGAATGGTATCAAATGATTTATTTATGAGGTTTCATGCCGTTCCATTTGCTCCGTTCCAGACATTATTATGAGCCGTCCTCCCTCACCAGGCTCCTGTGGTGAAGGACAAAGAGACAATGTTAGGATGGTGTTGTGTGTAAGGGAGGGGGGACTATCAGGACTGAGCCCAAATAGTTTTTTTCTGTACAGTCCCCCCCACAACCCCAAGACAACACGAAGGTGAGAAGAGCCTTTTGTTGTTTTTAACTGTGGAGTATGTTGTGGATGTGTATGTGATGTGTGTGTGTATGTGTGTGTGTATTGTGTGTGTGTGTGTGTGTGTGTGTGTGTGTGTGTGTGTGTGTGTGTGTGTGTGTGTGTGTGTGATGTGTGTGTGAAGTAGTGAAAAAAATATTTTGAAGAAAGGAGAGTTTTGAAAAAGAAGTCTCAGACTGGAAAATAAAAAGATTTTAACATGGAGGAGTGGATAAGAACACAGATTGAAGGACAGAAAACAGACACTGGACAGAATACAGATACTGGACTTGAGATACTGGACAGAACACAGACACTGGACAGAAAGAATTGAAGGACAGTGATGATGTTTATGGAGAACTGGACAGAACACAGACACTGGAAGAACACAGACACTGGACAGAACACAGACACTGGACAGAACACAGACACTGGACAGAACACAGACACTGACACTGGACAGAACACAGACACTGGACAGAACACAGACACTGAAGACAGAACACAGACACTGGACAGAACACAGACACTGGACAGAACACAGAAGGACTGGACAGAACACAGATTTATGGACAGAACACAGACACTGGACAGAACAACAGACACTGGACAGAACACAGACACTGGACAGAACACAGACACTGGACAGAACACAGATTTATGGGACAGAACACAGACACTGGACAGAACACAGACATTGGACAGAACACAGACACTGGACAGAACACAGACACTGGACAGAACACAGACACTGGACAGAGGATTCTGCCTAGAAGGCCAGCATCCAGGGGTCGCCTCTTCACTGTTGACGTTGAGACTGGTGTGGATTGAGTACTATTTAATGAAGCTGCCAGTTGAGGACTTGTGAGTCATTCTGTTGTGAGTCATTCATCATTCTGTTGTATGCTTCATCGTGCTGCTAAAGTAAATGTGATACAAGGAATACATCCCAATAGAAGTCTCCCGCTGCGTTCATTACATCCCAATACCATCTCCGTTGGTTCACTACATCCCAATATTGTCATCCCCGCTCGTTCACTACATCCCAATATTATCTCCCGCTCGTTCACTACATCCCAATATTGTCTCCCGGTATTCACTACATCCCAAAATTATCTCCGCTCGTTCACTACATCCCAATATATTTCCTGTCTCCACGCACATCCCAAGACAACTGTCTCACATCCCAAAATGCTATTTCCACTAAATCCCAATACTGTCTCCCGCTCGTTCACTACATCCCAATACTATCTCCCGCTCGTTCACTACATCCCAATACTGTCTCCCGCTCGTTCACTACATCCCAATACTGTCTCCCGCTCGTTCACTACATCCCAATACTGTTCACTACATCCCAATATTCATCTCGTCTCCCAGTCACTACATCCCAATACTGTCTCCCGCTCGTTCACTACATCCCAATACTGTCTCCCGCTCTTCACTACATCCCAATACTGATCTCCCGCTCGTTCACTACATCCCAATACTGTCTCCCGCTCTCCCAATGCTGGATCCCGCTCACTACATCCCAATACTATCTCCCGGCTTTCTGGACCCCAATACTGCTCGTCTGATCACTACATCCCAATACTATCTCCCGCTCGTTCACTACATCCTCACTAATCCCAATTATCTCCCGCTGTTCACTACATCCCAATACTATCTCCCGCTCGTTCACTACATCCCAATACTGTCTCCCGCTCGTTCACTACATCCCAATACTGATTTCCCGAAGAAAGTTCAGGGTACATAAGCCTATCTCCCGCTCATTCACTACATGGAAATACTATCTCCCGCTCGTTCACTACATCCCAAAATTATCTCCCGCTCGTTCACTACATTGAAATACTGTCTCCAATACATCCCAAGGAGAGGGTAATACTGTCTCCCGGTACTGAAGGATAGAGCTATCGTTCACTATGGATCCCAATACTGTCTCTCGCTTGTTCACTACATCCCAATACTGTCTCCCGCCTCGTTCACTACATCCCAATACTATCTCCTGCTCTAAAAGATCTAAAAGCATTGGATTGGTGGAGGCCTGAGCTAGACCAGAGGGCTAGAGGGTGTTTCTACCATCGGTTTCTACCGGGCATTTCCTTTCAGATCAGAGAATGGAAGAGAATAAGAACAGGGAGGAAGGAGAGATAATTGGGACGTAGCTGATGTGAAAGGCTAAGTTGGAAAGCCTCACGGCTCTGTCTGGTCAGACAAGCTAGTTGGTTCACCTCTGCTTCAGACAGGAAGTGGCTTTGGTCCCGTTGACCTTTAACCCCAGAACTCTGGTATTAATTAGAGAAGTGGATGAGAGAAACATGATTTATTTACACACAACACACACACACACACACACACAACACACACACACACACACACACACACACACACACACACACACACACACACATTATACATTGAATTGGACTTGGCTTAGTGAGAGGGGACAGAGAAGAAAGGATGATTTATTTATGGAAGAAAGGAGAGGGTGGATAAGAGAGGTATTGAAGGATAGAGAGAAACATGATTTATTTATGGAAGAAAGGAGAGGGTGGATAAGAGAGAGGTATTGAAGGATAGGAGAAACATGATTTATGGAAGAAAGAGAGGGTGGATAAGAGAGAGAGGTATTGAAGGATAGAGAGAACATGATTTATTTATGGAAGAAAGGAGAGGGTGGATAAGAGAGAGGTATTGAAGGATAGAGAGAAACATGATTTATGGAAGAAAGGAGAGGGTGGATAAGAAGAGAGGTATTGAAGGATAGAGAGAAACATGATTTATTTATGGAAGAAAGGAGAGGTGGATAAGAGAGAGGTATTGAAGGATAGAGAGAAACATGATTTATGGAAGAAAGGAGAGGGTGGATAAGAGAGAGGTATTGAAGGATAGAGAGAGATGTCTGGTTGTCCTTGGTTATCGTGGCACTGATAGACAATCTCTGCTTTGGAGCATTAACAGCAGGTAAACACACACACACGCACGGACGCACGCATGCACGTACGCACACACAGTTCCTCAATATGCATACCGCAGTGCTCCGCACTCTCATGCTCCGAGTGCATTCTCAGACAACGTTCTCTAGAGGACGGATTGAAGGAGAAGGCATTTATTTTTAGTTTTATTTCACCTTTATTTAACCAGGTAGGCCAGTTGAGAACACCTTTTATTTAACCAGGTAGGCCAGTTGAGAACACCTTTATTTAACCAGGTAGGCCAGTTGAGAACACCTTTATTTAACCAGGTAGGCCAGTTGAGAACACCTATTATTTAACCAGGTAGGCCAGTTGAGAACACTTTATTTAACCAGGTAGAACACTCTTTATTTAACCAGTTAGTTGAGAACACCTTTATTTAACCAGGTAGGCCAGTTGAGAACACCTTTATTTAACCAGGTAGGCTAGTTGAGAACACCTTTATTTAACCAGGTAGGCCAGTTGAGAACACCTTTATTTAACCAGGTAGGCCAGTTGAGAACACCTTTATTTAACCAGGTAGGCCAGTTGAGAACACCTTTATTTAACCAGGTAGGCCAGTTGAGAACACCTTTATTTAACCAGGTAGGCCAGTTGAGAACACTCTTTATTTAACCAGGTAGGCCAAGTTCTCATTTTGGTAGGCCAGTTGAGAACAAGGCCAGTTGAGAACACTGGTAGGCCAAGAGAACACCTTTATTTAACCAAAGCAGAACACCTGGTAGGCCGTTGACAACAACAACACAAGATAAAGTTACACAACAACACAGAGTTACTACATGGAGTAAAAACAACAACATAGTCAATAATACAGTAGAACAAAAGAAAACAAAACGTATATATACAGTGAGTGCAAATGAGGTAAGATAAGGGAGTTAAGGCAATAAATAGGCCATGGTGGCGAAGTAATTACAATATAGCAATTAAACACTGGAATGGTAGATGTGCAGAAGATGAATGTGCAAGTAGAGATACTGGGGTGCAAAGGAGCAAGATAAATAAATAAATAAATACAGTATGGGGATGAGGTAGGTAGTGTCATGACTTTGCCTCTTTGGGTACAGAGAGCACCATCTCCCTCTCTGCTCCTTCAACCAGGCTGCTGTGATCAGAGAGGTCGTAAATCTCTGGGAAGAACCTGCCTCATGGCCACACAGTATTAGAGAGAGGGTAAACTTTCACAGAGGACAAAGAAATTGCTTCCACCTCACAGAACTTGGAGGTACGAACACATTTCATGTTCCAGAGAAAATGTAAAAGATCAGTGAAGAATCCAGCTACGAACTGGTCCGTTTGTCACAACCTGTGAAGCTCATGGGAGACGGTGTGGCCACATTACCATAACGCTGTTTATATAATAGCCTCAGATATGAGGTTTACATCTAATTGTTGTATAAGATGAATGAGTGAGGATGATACTGTTTGTATAATGGTGTAATATGATTGTGGACTGTGGAAAAAATACAATTCCCTTGATTTGAACTAAATCAGAGGACCGCCCCTGAGCCCAGTTAGGGTCAGACATCCTGGACTGCCCTGAGCCCAGTTAGGGTCAGACATCCTGACCGCCCTGAGCCCAGTTAGGGTCAGACATCCTGGACCGCCCCCTGAGCCCAGTTAGGTCAGACATCCTGGACCGCCCTGAGCCCAGTTAGGGTCAGACATCCTGGACCGCCCCTGAGCCCAGTTAGGGTCAGACATCCTGGACCGCCCCTGAGCCCAGTTAGGGTCAGACATCCTGGACCGCCCCTGAGCCCAGTTAGGGTCAGACATCCTGGACCGCCCCTGAGCCCAGTTAGGGTCAGACATCCTGGGACAGCCCCTTTCTGCCATTCCGAATAAAACCCAACTTTGAGAAATTATCACCAGACCAAGCTTACCTCAATTACCAGATGGCTAAAGGTTGTGGAATATTTTAACAATACCACGTGGTTAAACTCTAAGACTATCGATACCGACAGAATAAGAACAAGTCTTTGATATTAATTACTAGTCTGCAGCTAGGAATTTGGTATCATTGAACGCAAAGAACGACAACCGCCTAAACATCCATTCTACAACAAAATGAATGAATGTCGCTCTGAACTATCCCCTCTAACCACAACCGACAGAGTGCGAGAGAGGGAGAGAGACAATTCTACAAAAGAAAGACTTTTCACCAGCGATCAATTGTTCTCGAATGAGTGAGCTTTCATGTGTAAGGGATTAGCATTTGAATTGTTATAATTAACTCTGTAGGACTTCTTAGTCGGCCCCCATTGCCCCTTTGTCTAACAAGCCGCCATGCCGGTTGAGCCCACTAGGCACATTCTATCATTTCATGTAACCATATTTACTGTTTGTTTATGCATTTCTGTGAATTACTTAGTAATAAATACATGATTTAAGACAATTGATGATGCGTGACTCACAGTGAAGACTGGATTCGTGCCAACAATTTAGGACGTTTGAGTGAGACTAACGTGAGGTAAAGTAAATCATTCATTAATCAGAAGACTATTTGATCAGATATGAAAATATCTGAAAGGTGATATTAAATTAGGAAATTATAACCTTGTAATCTGAATATTTTTCCTTGGTGCCCCTATTTCCTAGTTAATTAATTAGTTTGATCGCGTTATACTAATTACAGGAATCTTTGATAAAACTATGTCTTCAATTTAATGATAGTAAAGACACGACAGTAGATAGATGGGCTGTTTACAGATGGGCTATGTACAGGTACAGTGACCTGTGAGCTACTCTGACAGCTGGTGCTTAAAGCTAGTGAGGGAGATATGGGTCTCCAGCTTCAGAAATGTTTGCAGTTTGTTCCAGTCATTGGCAGCAGAGAACTGGAAGGAAAGATGACCAAAGGAGGAACTGGCTTTGGGGGTGACCAGTGAGATATACCTGCTGGAGCGCGTGCTACGAGTGGGTTCTGCTATGGTGACCAGTGAGCTGAGATAAGGTGGGGCTTTACCTAGCAGAGATTTGTAGATAACCTGTAGCCAGTGGGTTTGGTGACGAGTATAAAGCGAGGGCCAACCAACGAGAGCGTACAGGTTTGCAATGGTGGGTAGTGTATGGGGCTCTGGTGACAAACGGATGACACTGTGATAGACTGCATCCAGTTTGTTGAGTAGAGTGTTGGAGGCAATTTTATAGATGACATCACCGAAGTCGAGGATCAGTAGGATGGTTAGTTTTACGAGGGTATGTTTGGCAGCATGAGTGAAGGATGCTTTGTTGCGATATAGGAAGTGTATTCTAGATTTAATTTTGGATTGAGATGCTTAATGTGAGTCTGGAAGGAGAGTTGTCCACGTATTCTAAGTCAGAGCCGTCCAGAGTAGTGATGCTGACGGGCAAGCAGGTGAGGACAGTGATCGTTGAATAGCATGCATTTCATTTTACTTGCGTTTAAGAGCAGTTGGTGGCCACGGAAGGAGAGTTGTATGGCATTGAAGCTCGTCTGGAGGATTGTTAATACAGTGTCCAAAGAGGGCCAGAAGTATACAGAATGGTGTCGTACGCGTAGAGGTGTATCAGAGAATCACCAGCAGCAAGAGCAACATCATTGATGTATACAGAGAAGAGAGTCGGCCCAGCATTGAACCCTGTGGCACCCCATAGAGACTGCCAGAGGTCAGGAACACAGGCACTCCGATTTAACACACTGAACTCTATAAGAGAAGTAGTTGGTAAACCAGGCGAGGCATTCATTTGAGAAACCAAGGCTGTCGAGTCTGCCAATAAGAATGTGGTGATCGACAGAGTCGAAAGCCTTGGCCAGGCCGAGGGAATACGGCTGCGCAGTAATGTCTTTGTCGATGGCGGTTACGATGTCGCTTAGGACCTTGAGCGTGGCTGAGGTGCACCATGACCAGCTCTGAAACCAGATTGCATAGCGGAGAAGGTACGTCGGGATTCGAAATGGTCGGTCATCTGTGTGTTAACTTGGCTTTCAAGACCTCAGAAAGACAGGGTAGGATAGATATAGGTCTGTAGCAGTTTGGGTCTAGAGTGTCTCCCCCTTTGAAGAGGGTTGATGACCGGCAGCTTTCAATCTTTGGGAAGCTCAGACGATACGAAAGAGAGGTTGAACAGGCTAGGGGTTGCAAGATATACACAAAGCAAACCTTTTACTTCATAACTATAAGCTAGCTATATTTGACTCGTAATAATGTAGCTAACCAGATAGTTTAATAGGCTAAAATTATGTAAAACGAATATTATGCAAAGTAAATGGCAATTTTTCATGGGTAGCTAGCGAACACTTCTTCATGGCTATCTGGATAGCTAGCTAACAGTAGAAGCTAGCCAGTTACCCCTATTGACTTATTATGGGCATCCGATCTACAGTACATAGACAGGTAAACATGCCGAAATGAACACAGCATGTATTTATCAACCTATCAAGATAACATATTGTAGTCAGACAACATGAGATGTGAATTGGCAACATTTCCTTCCAAAGTTGGAGTGTGTGTTCTCTCGCTTCAGCTCACATAATGGCCGCCATTGATTTCAAGAAATGTTGCGTCATTTTTTTTACTCGGTTGCGTCATTTTTTTTGCATACTTTCCATTGAAGCCTGCATGGATGCATGCTTCAAAATATGTACAAACAGAGTACCCATTTGAGAAGTGCCCTCTGTGCTCTGTTTCACATACTTTAATTTAGAGTCATACTCCCTCCCTCCAAGCTGCTCTGAGCATTTTGATAAACACCCACAGTGTGTACATAAACACTCACAGTGTGTACATAAACACCCACAGTGTGTACATAAACACCCACAGTGTGTACAGAAACACCCACAGTGTGTACAGAAACACCCACAGTGTGTACAGAAACACCCACAGTGTGTACAGAAACACCCACAGTGTGTACAGAAACACCTACAGTGTGTAAGAAACACCCACAGTGTGTACATAAACACCCACAGTGTGTACAGAAACACCCACAGTGTGTACATAAACACCCACAGTGTGTACAGAAACACCCACAGTGTGTACCACCCACAGTGTGTACAGAAACACCCACAGTGTGTACAGAAACACCCACAGTGTGTACAGAAACACCCACAGTGTGTACATAAACACCCACAGTGTGTACATAAACACCCACAGTGTGTACAGAAACACCCACAGTGTGTACAGAAACACCCACAGTGTGTACAGAAACACCCACAGTGTGTACAGAAACACCCACAGTGTGTACATAAACACCCACAGTGTGTACATAAACACCCACAGTGTGTACAGAAACACCCACAGTGTGTACAGAAACACCCACAGTGTGTACATAAACACCCACAGTGTGTACAGAAACACCCACAGTGTGTACAGAAACACCCACAGTGTGTACAGAAACACCCACAGTGTGTACAGAAACACCCACAGTGTGTACAGAAACACCCACAGTGTGTACAGAAACACCCACAGTGTGTACAGAAACACCCACAGTGTGTACATAAACACCCACAGTGTGTACATAAACACCCACAGTGTGTACATAAACACCCACAGTGTGTACAGAAACACCCACAGTGTGTACATAAACACCCAGAAACAGTGTGTACAGAAACACCCACAGTGTGTACAGAAACACCCACAGTGTGTACAGAACTGTGTACACCCCACAGTGTGTACATAAACACCCACAGTGTGTACATAAACACCCACAGTGTGTACAGAAACACCCACAGTGTGTACAGAAACACCCACAGTGTGTACAGAAACACCCACAGTGTGTACAGAAACTACCCACAGTGTGTACAGAAACACCCACAGTGTGTACAGAAACACCCACAGTGTGTACAGAAACATCTTGTTTGTCATCTGTATCAGAAGAGCATCTATCAGAAGAGCATTTCTATTTCAATTCCGTTCCTCTCCTCTCCCTCTCCCCTCTCCCCCCTCTCTCTCCCCCCCTCTCCTCTCCCCTCCCCTCCTCCTCTCCCCTCTCCCCCCTCTCCCCTCCCCCTCTCCCCCTCTCCCCTCTCCCTCTCTCCCTCTCTCCCCTCTCCCCCCTCTCCCCTCTCCCCTCTCCCCTCTCCCTCCTCCCTCTCCAATTCAGTTCCCCTCTCTCTCCCTCTCCCCTCTCCCTCTCTCTCCTCTCTCCCTCTCTCTCCCTCTCCCTCTCCCCTCTCCCCTCTCTCCCTCTCCCCTCCCTCCCCTCTCCCCTCTCCCCTCTCCCTCTCCTCCTCCCCTCTCCTCTCTCCCCTCTCCCTCTCCCCTCTCCCCTCTCCTCTCTCCCCTCTCCCCTCTCCCTCTCCTCTCTCCCCTCTCCCCTCTCCCCTCTCCCCTCTCCCCTCTCCCTCTCTCCCCTCTCCCCTCTCCCCTCTCCTCTCTCCCCTCTCCCCTCTCCCCTCTCCTCTCCTCTCTCCCCTCTCCCTCTCCCTCTCCCTCTCCCCTCTCCCCTCTCCCCTCTCCCTCTCTCCCTCTCTCCCCTCTCCTCTCTCCCCTCTCCCCTCTCCCCTCTCTCCCCTCTCCCTCTCCCCTCTCCTCTCTCCCCTCTCCCCTCTCCCCTCTCCCCTCTCCCCCTCCCCTCTCCCCTCTCCCCTCTCCCTCTCCCCTCTCCCTCTCCCCTCTCTCCCTCTCCCCTCTCCTCTCTCTCCCCTCTCCCTCTCCCCTCTCCCTCTCCTCTCTCCCTCTCCCTCTCCCCTCTCCTCTCTCCCCTCTCCCCTCTCCCCTCTCCCCTCTCCCTCTCCCTCTCCCCTCTCCCCCCTCCCCTCTCCCTCTAATGTATTTATTGGCATGGGAAACATGTTAACATTTCCAAAGTAAGTTAATTAAAAACTAAAACAAAACAACAATGACAAAAAACACCAGAGAAACACCAGAGAAATTAAACAAAAGAGAAATTAAACAAAAGAACAAAAGAACAAGGACAAAAATAAATGAATACAAAGAAATCTCTCTGTCGGACTCTCTCCCTTTCTGTCTCTCTCTCTCCCATTGGCATGGGAAACATATGTTTACTTTGCCAAAGCAAGGGAAATAGATCATAAACAAAAGTGAAATAAACAATATAACATGTGGTTTTCTGCCATTGTGTACTCTCTGTTTAGTGCCAAATAGCATTCTAGTTTGCTCAGTTTTTTGGGTAATTAATTCCAACATGTCAAATACCTTAGAGATCCTTTTTATGTCTCTATTTGGTTTGGTTAGGGTGTGATTTGGGGTGGGTATTCTATGTTCTATTATTTGTATTTCTATGTTTTGGCCGGGTAGGGTTCTCAATCAGGGACGGCTGTCTATCGTTGTCTCTGATTGAGAACCATACTTAGGTAGCCCTTTTCCCACCGGTCTTTGTGGGAAGTTGACTTTTGTTTATGGCACATAGCCTTTAGCGTCTCGGGTTGTTTTCTCGTTTGTTGTTTTGTTGGCGTCATTTTTTATAATAAAAGAAAATGTACGCTCACCATGCTGCACCTTGGTCCACATCCTTCAACAGCCGTGACACTCTCTCTCTCTCTTCCACCTCTCTCCTTCTCACTCCCTCTCTCTCTCTCTTCCACCTCTCTCCTTCTCACTCCCTCTCTCCTTCTCACTCCCCCTCTCTCCTTCTCACTCCCTCTCTCCTTCTCACTCCCTCTCTCTCTCTCTTCCACCTCTCTCCTTCTCACTCCCTCTCTCCTTCTCACTCCCCTCTCTCTCTCTCTCCCTCTCTCCTTCTCACTCCCTCTCTCCTTCTCACTCCTCTCTCTCTCTTCCACCTCCTTCCACTCCCTCTCTCCTTCTCACTCCTCTCTCTCTCTCTTCCACCTCTCTCCTCACTCCCTCTCTCTCCATCTTTTTCTATATTTACCTTCCTCTCTCTCCATTTCCCTCTGTTCCTACTACAGTAAACCAGTAGTGTTTTCCTACTCCGTCTGTTTGTTTGTGGAGAACATGACAGTTAGTGACAACAGAAGTCGTGTCACAGTGTGTGATGCTATGTCTGTCCGTCTGTCTGTCTCTCTAGCTCTGATACTATCACAAACTCCATCTGTCCATCTGTCTGTCTCTCTAGCTCTGATACTATCACAAACTCCATCTGTCCGTCTGTCTGTCTCTCTAGCTCTGATACTATCACAAACTCCATCTGTCCATCTGTCTGTCTCTCTAGTTCTGATACTATCACAAACTCATCTGTCCATCTGTCTATCTCTCTAGCTCTGATACTATCACAAACTCCATCTGTCCATCTGTCTGTCTCTCTAGCTCTGATACTATCACAAACTCCATCTGTCCATCTGTCTGTCTCTCTAGCTCTGATACTATCACAAACTCATCTGTCCATCTGTCTATCTCTCTAGCTCTGATACTATCACAAACTCCATCTGTCCATCTGTCTGTCTATCTAGCTCTGATACTATCACAAACTCCATCTGTCCATCTGTCTGTCTATCTAGCTCTGATACTATCACAAACTCCATCTGTCCATCTGTCTGTCTCTCTAGCTCTGATACTATCACAAACTCATCTGTCCGTCTGTCTGTCTCTCTAGCTCTGATACTATCACAAACTCCATCTGTCTGTCTGTCTGTCTGTCTGTCTGTCTGTCTGTCTGTCTGTCTGTCTGTCTGTCTGTCTGTCTGTCTGTCTGTCTGTCTGTCTGTCTGTCTGTCTGTCTGTCTGTCTGTCTGTCTGTCTGTCTGTCCCTCTAGCTCTGATACTATCACAAACTCCATCTGTCTGTGTCACTCTGAAGAACAACGGTGTTACCATAGCAACAAGCTCTCACAGTCTCAGTGCAGAACTAGACACTTTTGAACTTTTCTCGGAACGTCAAAGGGTTAAAGGTTAAGGTTTTGGTTAGGGTTTAAACATTATGTTTAGGCATTCGTTCCGAATGGTTACGTTAAGGGTTAAAACGAAGCTGTCTGCCGTTTGGATCGAACATGTGATCTCCTGATCCAGAGGCATGATGGGATTAAGCCTGCTTGCTCACTGTTGCCTCTAGAGGATGATTTTAAGGCATTTTCCCCACATCATCAAGACATAGACAGACGTCCAATTTCGAAATCAATCTTGAGTGATCTGCCGGTACGATAGATGGGGAGGAGGTGGCAAAGAGAAGTGGAGAGGAGAGGAGGTGGGGCGGAGAGGTTAGTAGGAGAGGAGAGGAGGTGGGTAGGAGAGGAGAGGAGGTGGGGAGAAGAGGAGAGGAGGTGGGGAGAAGAGGTGGGGGAGGAAGAGATTAGTAGGAGAGGAGAGGAGATGGTGGAGAGGAGAGGAGAGGAGGTGGGGAGAAGAGGGAGGGAGGAGAGATTAGTAGGAGAGGAGAGGTGGTGGGGAGAGGAGAGGAGAGGAGAAGTTAGTAGGAGAGGAGAGGTGGTGGGGAGAGGAGAGGAGAGGTTAGTAGGAGAGGAGAGGTGGTGGGGAGAGGAGAGGAGAGGTTAGTAGGAGAGGAGAGGTGGTGGGGAGAGGAGAGGAGAGGAGAGGTTAGTAGGAGAGGAGAGGTGGTGGGGAGAGGAGAGGAGAGGTTAGTAGGAGAGGAGGGGTGGTGGGGAGAGGAGAGGAGAGGTTAGTAGGAGAGGAGAGGTGGTGGGGAGAGGAGAGGAGAGGTTAGTAGGAGAGGAGAGGTGGTGGGGAGAGGAGAGGAGAGGTTAGTAGGAGAGGAGAGGTGGTGGGGAGAGGAGAGGAGAGGTTAGTAGGAGAGGTAATAAACTGGTGGGGAGAGGAGAGGAGAGGTTAGTAGGAGAGGAGAGGTGGTGGGGAGAGGAGAGGAGAGGTTAGTAGGAGAGGAGAGGTGGTGGGGAGAGGAGAGGAGAGGTTAGTAGCTAAGTGGTAATAAACTGTGGTGAGACTTCAGGAGATAATCCAGATATAGTGTGTAATGTATGTGCGTTAGTGGGTTGGACTTTAGAAGCAGCTTTGTCCTTGTCGGAGAGGAGGAGGGACATTTAAGACGCTATGATGTTATGTGTGATATATAAACTAATGTACATGTTATTTTAAGTAGAACTCTCGGGAATAAACGCTATTGAGTCATTTGAGACTGATCTTTGTCTATTTTATGCAAATAAGAACCTTACAAATTCTTAGAAACGGACAAAGTGTTTTGCTTTGTTATAATTGATTGGTTAACGAACATATACAGTGTAATGTAATATACAGTGGGGCAAAAAAGTATTTAGTCAGCCACCAATTGTGCAAGTTCTCCCACTTAAAAAGATGAGAGAGGCCTGTAATTTTCATCAGAAGAAAAAAAATCCAGAAAATCACATTGTGGGATTTTTAATGAATTTATTTGCAAATTATGGTGGAAAATAAGTATTTGGTTGGGCTGGAGGAGAGGGGGCTGGACTGGAGGAGAGGGGACTGTGCTGGAGGAGAGGGGGCTGGAGGAGAGGGGGCTGGAGTAGAGGAGAGGGGGCTGGGCTGGAGGAGGAGAGGGGGCTGGGGAGAGGGGGCTGGGCTGGAGGAGAGGGGGCTGGGCTGGGAAGAGGTGGCTGGGCTGGAGGAGAGGGGGCTGGGCTGGAGGAGAGGGGGCTGGGCTGGAGAAGAGGTGCCTGGGCTGGAGGAGAGGGGCTGGGCCTCTCTTCCACTTCATGATTGTGTCCCACTTGTTGTTGATTCTTCACAAAAAAATACAGTTTTATATCTTTATGCTTGAAGCCTGAAATGTGGCAAAAGGTCGCAAAGTTCAAGGGGGCCGAATACTTTCGCACGGCACTGTATATATAGCAGTGTGTAGATGTATTTTTTATTGGCAAGAGTGAGGTATAGAAAAAGAGTAGACTAGATTGTGTATACAAGACTTACAATACAATATCACAGAAGTTAGTCAAGGATTTAATGATCACACCGTTTTATTACAAAGAAAACAAACAAACTGTACATGAGGATGAAGGGTGTTTACATTGTTTCAGAAGGAAATAAAAACAGATAGAATCTGACTCCCATTCTTCGCTCAGATAGAAGCTGACTCCCATTCTTAGCTCAGATAGAAGCTGACTCCCATTCTTAGCTCAGATAGAAGCTGACTCCCATTCTTCGCTCAGATAGAAGCTGACTCCCATTCTTAGCTCAGATAGAAGCTGACTCCCATTCTTAGCTCAGATAGAAGCTGACTCCCATTCTTCGCTCAGATAGAAGCTGACTCCCATTCTTCCCATTCTTAGCTCAGATAGAAGCTGACTCCCATTCTTAGCTCAGATAGAAGCTGACTCCCATTCTTAGCTCAGATAGAAGCTGACTCCCATTCTTAGCTCAGATAGAAGCTGACTCCCATTCTTAGCTCAGATAGAAGCTGACTCCCATTCTTAGCTCAGATAGAAGCTGACTCCCATTCTTAGCTCAGATAGAAGCTGACTACCATTCTTAGCTCAGATAGAAGCTGACTCCCATTCTTAGCTCAGATAGAAGCTGACTCCCATTCTTATTCTTACCTCAGATAGAAGCTGACTACCATTCTTAGCTCAGATAGAAGCTGACTCCCATTCTTAGCTCAGATAGAAGCTGACTCCCATTCTTAGCTCAGATAGAAACTGACTCCCATTCTTAGCTCAGATAGAAGCTGACTCCCATTCTTAGCTCAGATAGAAGCTGACTCCCATTCTTAGCTCAGATAGAAGCTGACTCCCATTCTTAGCTCAGATAGAAGCTGACTCCCATTCTTAGCTCAGATAGAAGCTGACTCCCATTCTTAGCTCAGATAGAAGCTGACTACCATTCTTAGCTCAGATAGAAGCTGACTACCATTCTTAGCTCAGATAGAAGCTGACTCCCATTCTTAGCTCAGATAGAAGCTGACTCCCATTCTTCGCTCTCAGATAGAAGCTGATTCCCATTCTTAGCTCAGATAGAAGCTGACTTCTTAGCTCAGATTGACTCTTCGCTCAGATAGAAGCTGACTTCCATTCTCAGCTCAGATAGAAGCTGACTCCCATTCTTAGCTCAGATAGAAGCTGACTCCCATTCTTAGCTCAGATAGAAGCTGACTTCCATTCTCAGCTCTTTGTATCTGTCCTGTCCTGAAAACAGGGTCCTATTCTCTAGGAACCGAGAGGAAGCAAACAGGCCGACGTAAACTTGTCTAATAAGAAATGCTTTTTTTTGTTTTTCCATTGCAGAACATTTTGCTACGGTGTGCGCTAATGAATACGACCCTCTACTACCCTGTTCAAGGACCCATTTGAACCGTGTGCTACTGTAGATGCCCAGGGTCCTTCCTGATCAGAAATTGTATTTACAGTGAGAGCTGAGGACCTCCAGAGACCCCTACACACTGAACTAAGAACAGTTTTGTGTTTTCCCTCTAATGGTTAAGGATATGATTAGTTGAGTGTAATCTGATCCTAGATCTGTGTTTAGGTTAATATCTAATGGTTATAGATAGGATTAGGAAAGTGTAAGCTGATCCTAGATCTGTGGTTAAGGGCAACTTCCGCCAGCCCTGCAACGTGATTGATTGAAACAAACGATCTGGCGGCTGCAATGAACCCTGAGACATGAGGCACGTTTCCCATTGGAGCGTTACACACCAAACACACACAAACAGATAAGCAGCAATAGCAGCAGCCACACAACACGGCCATAACTTTCATCAAAGCGTCTGCAAGAGATTTCTAGAAGCCTCCTCAGAAAGCCCAAACAGAGACAGATTCTAGAAGCCTCCTCAGAAATCCCAAACGGAGACAGATTCTAGAAGCCTCCTCAGAAAGCCAAAACAGAGACAGATTCTAGAAGCCTCCTCAGAAAGCCCAAACAGAGACCGATTCTAGAAGCCTCCTCAGAAAGCCAAAACAGTGACAGATTCTAGAAGCCTCCTCAGAAAGCCAAAACAGACACTGATAAAGCCACACCATTACAAAGCATAGTAGAGACACTAAATAACAGCAGAACTAGTAGCTTGACTTGGTAGAGTAAAATATCACTTTTAAAAGGAATGGTGAAGATTCCGTTATATAACAGAGCAGCTGGGAAACGGCGATGTAGCACCATTCAGAACACACTGAAGTAGTGGAACGTGTTTTACAAATCAACTGTTGAAATAGATGAACCTCTGTGTCCTCTCCTCTGCAACAAACAACCCTGGAAGTGCTGTGGTGCTTCATACTGCATTGTCGTGCTGCTGCTGCTGCTGCTGTTGTTGCTGCACTTCGAGCAGCCCTGTAATCAAGTGGTGATCAAAACTCCTGCATCAGTCACTTAACAGCTTCAGATGGAGTGGGACTCATCTCTGTAACAACGACCCTGAAAGCGCTGCTGCTTCGTGGTGTTTGATGGTGTTTACTTTATGTTTGTTGTTGCACTTAAAGCTCCTCTGTAAATGGTCATCAAAAGATAACAGAGAGAGAGAGAGAGAGAGAGAGAGAGAGAGAGAGAGAGAGAGAGAGAGAGAGAGAGAGAGAGAGAGAAACAGAGAGAGAGAGAAACAGAGAGAGAGAAACAGAGAGAGAGAAACAGAGAGAGAGAAACAGAGGGAGAGAGAGAGAGAAACAGAGGGAGAGAAACAGAGAGAGAGAGAGAGAGAGAGAAAACAGAGAGAGAGAGAGAGAGAGAAACAGAGAGAGAGAGAGAAACAGAGAGAGAAACAGAGAGAGAAACAGAGAGAGAAACAGAGAGAGAGAAACAGAGAGAGAGAAACAGAGAGAGAGAAACAGAGAGAGAAACAGAGAGAGAGAAACAGAGAGAGAGAAACAAAGAGAGAGAGAAACAGAGAGAGAAACAGAGAGAGAGAAACAGAGAGAGAGAGAGAAACAGAGAGAGAGAGAGAGAGAGAAACAGAGAGAGAGAAACAGAGAGAGAGAAACAGAGAGAGAGACACAGAGGGAGAGAGAGAGAGAAACAGAGGGAGAGAGAAC
>NW_026283452.1:0-10518 GCF_023373465.1 Oncorhynchus keta | reverse complement strand
CCATTTTTTTCTTTTTTATTTTTTTTTTCTACTGTGTTATTGACTTGCTAATTGTTTACTCCATGTGTAACTCTGTGTTGTCTGTTCACACTGCTATGCTTTATCTTGGCCAGGTCGCAGTTGCAAATGAGAACTTGTTCTCAACTAGCCTACCTGGTTAAATAAAGGTGAAATAAAAAATAAATAAAAAAACAGACCTGGTAGATACACTGTCTCTATTATATTATGACAGACCAGCTAGATCTACTGTCCCTATTATATTATGACAGACCAGCTAGATCTACTGTCTCTATTATGTTTTGACATACCAGCTAGATCTACTGTCTCTATTATTTTATGACAGACCAGCTACATCTACTGTCTCTATTATTTTATGACATACCAGCTAGATCTACTGTCTCTATTATTTTATGACAGACCAGCTAGATCTACTGTGTTTATGATATTTTGACAGACCAGGTAGATCTACTGTCTCTATTCTATTATGATAGACCAGCAAGATCTACTGTCTCTATTGTATTATGGCAGACCAGGTAGATCTACTGTCTCTATTATATTATGACAGACCAGCAAGATCTACTGTGTTCAATTATATTTTGACAGACCAGATAGATCTACTGTCTCTATTGTATTATGACAGACCAGCTAGATCTACTGTCTCTATTGTATTATGACAGACCAGCTAGATCTACTGTCTCTATTATATTATGACAGACCAGCTAGATCTACTGTCTCTATTATTTTATGACAGACCAGCTAGATCTACTGTCTCTGTTATATTATGACAGACCAGCTAGATCTACTGTGTCTATTATATTTTGACAGACCAGGTAGATCTACTGTCTCTATTCTATTATGATAGACCAGCAAGATCTACTGTCTCTGTTTTATTGTGGCAGACCAGGTAGATCTACTGTCTCTATTATATTATGACAGACCAGCTAGATCTACTGTGTCTATTATATTATGACAGACCAGCTATATCTACTGTCTCTATTAAATTATGACAGACCAGATAGATCTACTGTCTCTATTGCATTATGGCAGACCAGCAAGATCTACTGTCTCTATTGTATGACATACCAGCTAGATCTACTGTCTCTATTATATTATGACAGACCAGCTAGATCTACTGTCTCTATTATTTTATGACAGACCAGCTAGATCTGCTCTCTCTATTATATTATGACAGACCAGCGAGATCTACTGTCTCTATTATATTATGACAGACCAGCTAGATCTACTGTCTCTATTATTTTATGACAGACCAGCTAGATCTACTGTCTCTATTATTTTATGACAGACCAGCTAGATCTACTGTCTCTGTTAAATAATGACAGACCAGATAGATCTACTGTGTCTATTGTATGACATACCGGCTAGATCTACTGTCTCTATTATATTATGACAGACCAGCTAGATCTACTGTCTCTATTATTTTATGACAGACCAGCTAGATCTACTGTCTCTATTCTATTATGACAGACCAGCAAGATCTACTGTCTCTATTGTATTATGGCAGACCAGGTAGATCTACTGTCTCTATTATATTATGACAGACCAGCTAGATCTACTGTGTCTATTATATTATGACAGACCAGCTATATCTACTGTCTCTATTATATTATGACAGACCAGATAGATCTACTGTCTCTATTGCATTATGGCAGACCAGCAAGATCTCCTGTCTCTATTGTATGACATACCAGCTAGATCTACTGTCTCTATTATATTATGACAGACCAGCTAGATCTACTGTCTCTATTATTTTATGACAGACCAGCAAGATCTACTGTCTCTATTGTATGTCATACCAGCTAGATCTACTGTCTCTATTATATTATGACAGACCAGCTAGATCTACTGTCTCTATTATTTTATGACAGACCAGCAAGATCTACTGTCTCTATTGTATGTCATACCAGCTAGATCTACTGTCTCTATTATATTATGACAGACCAGCTACATCTACTGTCTCTATTATTTTATGACATACCAGCTAGATCTACTGTCTCTATTATTTTATGACAGACCAGCTAGATCTACTGTGTCTATTATATTTTGACAGACCAGGTAGATCTACTGTCTCTATTCTATTATGATAGACCAGCAAGATCTACTGTCTCTATTGTATTATGGCAGACCAGGTAGATCTACTGTCTCTATTATATTATGACAGACCAGCAAGATCTACTGTGTTCAATTATATTTTGACAGACCAGATAGATCTACTGTCTCTATTATATTATGACAGACCAGCTAGATCTACTGTCTCTATTGTATTATGACAGACCAGCTAGATCTACTGTCTCTATTATATTATGACAGACCAGCTAGATCTACTGTCTCTATTATTTTATGACAGACCAGCTAGATCTACTGTCTCTGTTATATTATGACAGACCAGCTAGATCTACTGTGTCTATTATATTTTGACAGACCAGGTAGATCTACTGTCTCTATTCTATTATGATAGACCAGCAAGATCTACTGTCTCTATTGTATTGTGGCAGACCAGGTAGATCTACTGTCTCTATTATATTATGACAGACCAGCTAGATCTACTGTGTCTATTATATTATGACAGACCAGCTATATCTACTGTCTCTATTAAATTATGACAGACCAGATAGATCTACTGTCTCTATTGCATTATGGCAGACCAGCAAGATCTACTGTCTCTATTGTATGACATACCAGCTAGATCTACTGTCTCTATTATTTTATGACAGACCAGCTAGATCTACTGTCTCTATTATTTTATGACATACCAGCTAGATCTACTGTCTCTATTATTTTATGACAGACCAGCTACATCTACTGTCTCTATTATTTTATGACATACCAGCTAGATCTACTGTCTCTATTATTTTATGACAGACCAGCTAGATCTACTGTGTTTATGATATTTTGACAGACCAGGTAGATCTACTGACTCTATGATATTATGACAGACCAGCTAGATCTACTGTCTCTATTATATTATGACAGACCAGCTATATCTACTGTCTCTATTATATCATGACAGACCAGCTAGATTTTATTTATTTTATTTTTTATTTTTATTTCACCTTTATTTAACCAGGTAGGCTAGTTGAGAACAAGTTCTCATTTGCAACTGCGACCTGGCCAAGATAAAGCATAGCAGTGTGAACAGACAACACAGAGTTACACATGGAGTAAACAATTAGCAAGTCAATAACACAGTAGAAAAAAATGGGCAGTCTATATACAATGTGTGCAAAGGCATGAGGAGGTAGGCGAATAATACAATTTTGCAGATTAACACTGGTGATAAATGATCAGATGGGCATGTACAGGTAGAGATATTGGTGTGCAAAAGAGCAGAAAAGTAAATAAATAAAAACAGTATAAAAACAGTATGGGAATGAGGTAGGTGAAAAGGGTGAGCTATTTACCAATAGACTATGTACAGCTGCAGCGATCGGTTAGCTGCTCGGATAGCTGATGTTTGAAGTTGGTGAGGAGATAAAGTCTCAACTTCAGCGATTTTTGCAATTCGTTCCAGTCACAGGCAGCAGAGTACTGGAACGAAGGCGGCCAAATGAGGTGTTGGCTTTAGGGATGATCAGTGAGATACACCTGCTGGAGCGCGTGCTACGGATGGGTGTTGCCATCGTGACCAGTGAACTGAGATAAGGCGGAGCTTTACCTAGCATGGACTTGTAGATGACCTGGAGCCAGTGGGTCTGGCGACGAATATGTAGTGAGGGCCAGCCGACTAGAGCATACAAGTCGCAGTGGTGGGTGGTATAAGGTGCTTTAGTGACAAAACGGATGGCACTGTGATAGACTGCATCCAGTTTGCTGAGTAGAGTGTTGGAAGCCATTTTGTAGATGACATCGCCGAGTCGAGGATCGGTAGGATAGTCAGTTTTACTAGGGTAAGCTTGGCAGCGTGAGTGAAGGAGGCTTTGTTGCGGAATAGAAAGCCGACTCTGGATTTGATTTTTGATTGGAGATGTTTGATGTGAGTCTGGAAGGAGAGTTTGCAGTCTAGCCAGACACCTAGGTACTTATAGATGTCCACATATTCAAGGTTGGAACCATCCAGGGTGGTGATGCTAGTCGGGCATGCGGGTGCAGGCAGCGATCGGTTGAAAAGCATGCATTTGGTTTTACTCGCGTTTAGGAGCAGTTGGAGGCCACGGAAGGAGTGCTGTATGGCATTGAAGCTCGTTTGGAGGTTGGATAGCACAGTGTCCAATGACGGGCCGAAAGTATATAGAATGGTGTCGTCTGCGTAGAGGTGGATCAGGGAATCGCCCGCAGCAAGAGCAACATCATTGATATATACAGAGAAAGAGTCGGCCCGAGAGATTGAACCCTGTGGCACCCCCATAGAGACTGCCAGAGGACCGGACAGCATGCCCTCCGATTTGACACACTGAACTCTGTCTGCAAAGTAATTGGTGAACCAGGCAAGGCAGTCATCCGAAAAACCGAGGCTGTTGAGTCTGCCGATAAGAATTTGGTGATTGACAGAGTCGAAAGCCTTGGCGAGGTCGATGAAGACGGCTGCACAGTACTGTCTTTATCGATGGCGGTTATGATATCATTTAGTACCTTGAGTGTGGCTGAGGTGCACCCGTGACCGGCTCGGAAACCAGATTGCACAGCGGAGAAGGTACGGTGGGATTCGAGATGGTCAGTGACCTGTTTGTTGACTTGGCTTTCAAAGACCTTAGATAGGCAGGGCAGGATGGATATAGGTCTATAGCAGTTTGGGTCCAGGGTGTCTCCCCCTTTGAAGAGGGGGGATGACTGCGGCAGCTTTCAATCCTTGGGGATCTCAGACGATATGAAAGAGAGGTTGAACAGGCTGGTAATAGGGGTTGCGACAATGGCGGCAGATAGTTTCAGAAATAGCGGGTCCAGATTATCAAGCCCAGCTGATTTGTACGGGTCCAGGTTTTGCAGCTCTTTCAGAACATCTGCTATCTGGATTTGGGTAAAGGAGAACCTGGAGAGGCTTGGGTGAGGAACTACGGGGGCGGGCTGTTGGCCGAGGTTGGAGTAGCCAGGCGGAAGGCATGGCCAGCCGTTGAGAAGTGCTTATTGAAGTTTTCGATAATCATGGATTTATCGGTGGAGACCGTGTTTCCTAGCCTCAGTGCAGTGGGCAGCTGGGAGGAGGTGCTCTTGTTCTCCATGGACTTCACAGTGTCCCAGAACTTTTTGGAGTTGGAGTTACAGGATGCAAACTTCTGCCTGAAGAAGCTGGCCTTAGCTTTCTGACTGACTGCGTGTATTGGTTCTGACTTCCCTGAACAGTTGCATATCACGGGGGCTATTCGATGCTATTGCAGTCCAGCCACAGGATGTTTTGTGCTGGTCGAGGGCAGTCAGGTCTGGAGAACCAAGGGCTGTATCTGTTCTTGGTTCTGCATTTTTATGAAAGGAGCATGCTTATCTAAAATGGTGAGGAAGTTACTTTAAAGAATGACCAGGCATCCTCAGCTGACTCTAGGATGAGGTCAATGTCCTTCAGGATACACTACTGCCAGGTCGATTAGAAAGGCCTGCTCACAGAAGTGTTTTAGGGAGCGTTTGACAGTGATGAGGGTGGTCGTTTGACTGCGGCTCCGTGGCGGATACAGGCGATGAGGCAGTGATCGCTGAGATCCTGGTTGAAGACAGCGGAGGTATATTTGGAGGCCAGTTGGTCAGGATGACGTCTATGAGGTGCCCTTGTTTACAGAGTTACCAGTTGTACCTGGTGGGTTCCTTGATGATTTGAGTGAGATTGAGGGCATCTAGCTTAGATTACTAGGACTGCCGGGGTGTTAAGCATATCCCAGTTTAGGTCACCTAACAGAACAAACTCTGAAGCTAGATCTACTGTCTCTATTGTATTATGACAGACCAGCTAGATCTACTGTCTCTATTATATTATGACAGACCAGCTAGATCTACTGTCTCTATTATTTTATGACAGACCAGCTAGATCTACTGTCTCTGTTATATTATGACAGACCAGGTAGATCTACTGTCTCTATTCTATTATGATAGACTAGCAAGATCTACTGTCTCTATTGTATTATGGCAGACCAGGTAGATCTACTGTCTCTATTATATTATGACAGACCAGCTAGATCTACTGTGTCTATTATATTATGACAGACCAGCTATATCTACTGTCTCTATTAAATTATGACAGACCAGATAGATCTACTGTCTCTATTGCATTATGGCAGACCAGCAAGATCTACTGTCTCTATTGTATGACATACCAGCTAGATCTACTGTCTCTATTATATTATGACAGACCAGCTAGATCTACTGTCTCTATTATTTTATGACAGACCAGCTAGATCTGCTCTCTCTATTATATTATGACAGACCAGCTAGATCTACTGTCTCTATTATATTATGACAGACCAGCTAGATCTACTGTCTCTATTATTTTATGACAGACCAGCTAGATCTACTGTCTCTATTATTTTATGACAGACCAGCTAGATCTACTGTCTCTGTTAAATAATGACAGACCAGCTAGATCTACTGTGTCTATTGTATGACATACCAGCTAGATCTACTGTCTCTATTATATTATGACAGACCAGCTAGATCTACTGTCTCTATTATTTTATGACAGACCAGCTAGATCTACTGTCGCTATTCTATTATGACAGACCAGCAAGATCTACTGTCTCTATTGTATTATGGCAGACCAGGTAGATCTACTGTCTCTATTCTATTATGATAGACCAGCAAGATCTACTGTCTCTATTGTATTATGGCAGACCAGGTAGATCTACTGTCTCTATTATATTATGACAGACCAGCTAGATCTACTGTGTCTATTATATTATGACAGACCAGCTATATCTGATCTCTTGATCTCTTGGCTACATAGCTGACGCACGCTGGACTGTCCATTAATCACGGTACCCCATTCTGCTTGTTTGTTTATCTGTCGGCCCAGTTGCCTAGTCAACGCCATTTTACCTGCTGTTTGTTGTGCTAGCTGATTAGCCTCGCCTACTGTTTTTAGCTAGCTTTCCCAATTCAACACCTGTGATTACTGTATGCCTCGCTGTATGTCTCTCCCAAATGTCAATATGCCTTGTATACTGTTGTTCAGGTTAGTTATCATTGTTTTAGTTCACAATGGAGCCCCTAGATCCACTCTGCATACCCCTGTTACCTCCTTTGTCCCACCCCCACACATGCGGTGACCTCACCCATTACAACCAGCATGTCCAGAGATACAACCTCTCTCATCATCACCCAGTGCCTGGGCTTACCTCCGCTGTACCCGCTCCCCACCATACCCCTGTCTCGCATTATGCCCTGAATATATTCTACCATGCCCAGAAACCTGCTCCTCTTATCCTCTGCCCCCAACGCTCTAGGCGACCAGTTTTGATAGCCTTTAGCCGCACCCTCATACTACTCCTTCTCTGTTCCGCGGGTGATGTGGAGGTAAACCCAGGCCCTGCATGCCCCAGGTACCCTCATTTGTTGACTTCTGTGATCGAAAAAGTCTTGGTTTTATGCATGTCAACATCAGAAGCCTCCTCCCTAAGTTTGTTTTACTCACTGCTTTAGCACACTCTGCTAACCCTGATGTCCTTGCCGTGTCTGAATCCTGGCTCAGGAAGACCACCAAAAATTCAGAGATTTCCATACCCAACTATAACATCTTCCGTCAAGATAGAACTGCCAAAGGGGGCGGAGTCGCAGTCTACTGCAGAGATAGCCTGCAAAGTAATGTCATACTTTCCAGGTCCATACCCAAACAGTTTGAACTACTAATTTTGAAAATTACTCTCTCCAGAAACAAGTCTATCACTGTTGCCGCCTGCTACTGACCCCCGTCAGCTCCCAGCTGCGCCCTGGACACCATTTGTGAATTGATCGCCCCCATCTAGCTTCAGAGTTTGTTCTGTTAGGAGACCTAAACTGGGATATGCTTAACACCCCGGCAGTCCTACAATCTAAGCTAGATGCCCTCAATCTCACTCAAATCATCAAGGAACCCACCAGGTACAACCCCTAACTCTGTAAACAAGGGCACCCTCATAGACGTCATCCTGACCAACTGGCCCTCAAATATACCTCCGCTGTCTTCAACCAGGATCTCAGCGATCACTGCCTCATCGCCTGTATCCGCCACGGAGCCGCAGTCAAACGACCACCCCTCATCACTGTCAAACGCTCCCTAAAACACTTCTGTGAGCAGGCCTTTCTAATCGACCTGGCCCGTGTATCCTGGAAGGACATTGACCTCATCCCGTCAGTTGAGGATGCCTGGTCATTCTTTAAAAGTAACTTCCTCACCATTTTAGATAAGCATGCTCCGTTCAAAAATGCAGAACCAAGAACAGATACAGCCCTTGGTTCACTCCCAGACCTGACTGCCCTCGACCAGCACAAAAACATCCTGTGGCGGACTGCAATAGCATCGAATAGCCCCGTGATATGCAACTGTTCAGGAAGTCAGGAACCAATACACGCAGTCAGTCAGGAAAGCTAAGGCCAGCTTCTTCAGGCAGAAGTTTGCATCCTGTAGCTCCAACTCCAAAAGTTCTGGGACACTGTGAAGTCCATGGAGAACAAGAGCACCTCCTCCCAGCTGCCCACTGCACTGAGGCTAGGAAACACGGTCTCCACCGATAAATCCATGATTATCAAAAACTTCAATAAGCACTTCTCAACGGCTGGCCATGCCTTCCGCCTGGCTACTCCAACCTCGGCCAACAGCTCCGCCCCCCGTAGTTCCTCACCCAAGCCTCTCCAGGTTCTCCTTTACCCAAATCCAGATAGCAGATGTTCTGAAAGAGCTGCAAAACCTGGACCCGTACAAATCAGCTGGGCTTGACAATCTGGACCCGCTATTTCTGAAACTATCTGCCGCCATTGTCGCAGCCCCTATTACCAGCCTGTTCAACCTCTCTTTCATATCGTCTGAGATCCCCAAGGATTGGAAAGCTGCCGCAGTCATCCCCCTCTTCAAAGGGAGACACCCTGGACCCAAACTGCTATAGACCTATATCCAAATCCTGCCCTGCCTATCTAAGGTCTTCGAAAGCCAGTCAACAAACAGGTCACTGACCATCTCGAATCCCACCGTACCTTCTCCCGCTGTGCAATCTGGTTTCGAGCCGGTCACGGGTGCACCTCAGCCACACTCAAGGTACCGTGATATCATAACCGCCATCGATAAAAGACAGTACTGTGCAGCCGTCTTCATCGACCTCGCCAAGGCTTTCGACTCTGTCAATCAAAATTCTTATCGGCAGACTCAACAGCCTCGGTTTTCGGATGACTGCCTTGCCTGGTTCACCAATTACTTTGCAAGACAGAGTTCAGTGTGTCAAATCAGGGCATGCTGTCCGGTCCTCTGGCAGTCTCTATGGGGGTGCCACAGGGTTCAATTCTCGGGCCGACTCTTTTCTCTGTATATATCAATGATGTTGCTCTTGCTGCGGGCGATTCCCTGATCCACCTCTGCGCAGGGCAGACACCCATTCTATATACTTTCGGCCCGTCATTGGACACTGTGCTATCAACCTCCAAACGAGCTTCAATGCCACAGCACTCCTTCCGTGGCCTCCAGCTGCTCTTAAACGAGTAAAACCAAATGCATGCTTTTCAACCGATCGCTGCCTGCACCCGCATGCCCGACTAGCATCACCACCCTGGATTTCCAACCTTGAATATGTGGACATCTATAAGTACCTAGGTGTCTGGCTAGACTGCAAACTCTCCTTCCAGACTCATCAAACATCTCCAATCAAAAATCAAATCAGAGTCGGCTTTCTATTCCGCAACAAAGCCTCCTTCCTCACGCTGCCAAGCTTACCCTAGTAAAACTGACTATCCTACCGATCCTCGACTTCGGCGATGTCATCTACAAAATGGCTTCCAACACTCTACTCAGCAAACTGGATGCAGTCTATCACAGTGCCATCCGTTTTGTCACTAAAGCACCTTATACCACCCACCACTGCGACATGCTCTGGTCGGCTGGCCCTCACTACATATTCGTTCGCCAGACCCACTGGCTCAGGTCATCTACAAGTCCATGCTAGGTAAGCTCCGCCTTATCTCAGTTCACTGGTCACGTGGCAACACCCATCCGTAGCACGCGCTCCAGCAGGTGTATCTCACTGATCATCCCCTAAAGCCAACACCTCATTTGGCCGCCTTTCGTTCCAGTACTCTGCTGCCTGTGACTGGAACGAATTGCAAAAATCGCTGAAGTTGGAGACTTTTATCTCCCTCTCCAACTTCAAACATCAGCTATCCGAGCAGCTAACCGATCGCTGCAGCTGTACATAGTCTATAGGTAAATAGCTCACCCTTTTTCACCTACCTCATTCCCATACTGTTTTTATACTGTTTTTATTTATTTACTTTTCTGCTCTTTTGCACACCAATATCTCTACCTGTACATGCCCATCTGATCATTTATCACTCCAGTGTTAATCTGCAAAATTGTATTATTCGCCTACCTCCTCATGCCTTTTGCACACATTGTATATAGAC
>NW_026283451.1:0-6161 GCF_023373465.1 Oncorhynchus keta | reverse complement strand
CATTTACATTTACATTTAAGTCATTTAGCAGACGCTCTTATCCAGAGCGACTTACAAATTGGTGCATTCACCTTATGACATCCAGTGGAACAGCCACTTTACAATAGTGCATCTAAATCTTTAAGGGGTGAAAAGGATTACTTATCCTATCCTAGGTATTCCTTAAAGAGGTGGGGTTTCAGGTGTCTCCGGAAGGTGGTGATTGACTCCGCTGTCCTGGCGTCGTGAGGGAGTTTGTTCCACCATTGGGGAGCCAGAGCAGCGAACAGTTTTGACTGGGCTGGCCCGGGGAACTGTACTTCCTCAGTGGTAGGGAGCGAGCAGGCCAGAGGTGATGAACGCAGTGCCCTTGTTTTGGGTGTAGGGCCTGATCAGAGCCTGGAGGTACTGAGTGCCCCGTTCCCCTGCACAGCTCCGTAGGCAAGCACCATGGTCTTGGCGATGCGGCCAACTGGAAGCCAGTGGAGAGCGGAGGAGCGGGGTGACGTGAGAGAACTTGGGAAGGTTGAACACCAGACGGGCTGCGGCGTTCTGGATGAGTTGTAGGGTTTAATGGCACAGGCAGGGAGCCCAGCCAACAGGAGTTGCAGTAATCCAGACGGAGATGACAAGTGCCTGGATTAGGACCTGCGCCACTTCCTGTGTGAGGCAGGGTCGTACTCTGCGGATGTTGTAGAGCATGAACCTACAGGAACGGGCCACCGCCTTGATGTTAGTTGAGAACGACAGGGTGTTGTCCAGGATCACGCCAAGGTTCTTAGCGCTCTGGGAGGAGGACACAATGGGAGTTGTCAACCGTGATGGCGAGATCATGGAACGGGCAGTCCTTCCCCGGAAGGAAGAGCAGCTCCGTCTTGCCGAGGTTCAGCTTGAGGTGGTGATCCGTCATCCACACTGGGATATGTCTGCCAGACATGCAGATGCGATTCGCCACCTGGTCATCAGAAGGGGGAAAGGAGAAGATTAATTGTGTGTCGTCTGCATAGCAAATGATAGGAGAGACCATGAGGTTATGACAGAGCCAAGTGAATTGGTGTATAGCGAGAATAGGGAGAGGGCCTAGAACAGAGCCCTGGGGGACACCAGTGGTGAGAGCGCGTGGTGAGGAGACAGATTCTCGCCACGCCACCTGGTAGGAGCGACCTGTCAGGTAGACGCAACTAAGCGTGGGCAATGGGAGATGCCCAACTCGGAGAGGGTGGGAGAGGAGATCTGATGGTTCACAGTATCGGCAGCCGATAGGTCTAGAAGGATGAGAGCAGAGGAGAGTTAGCTTTAGCAGTGCGGAGCACCCGTGATACAGAGAAGAGCAGTCTCAGTTGAATGACTAGTCTTGAAACCTGACTGATTTGGATCAAGAAGGTCATTCTGAGAGAGATAGCGGGAGAGCTGGCCAAGGGGACGGCACGTTCAAGAGTTTTGAGAGAAAAGAAAGAAGGGATACTGGTCTGTAGTTGACATCGGAGGGATCGAAAGTGTAGGTTTTTTCAGAAGGGGTGCAACTCTCGCCCTCTTTGAAGACGGAAGGGACGTAGCCAGCGGTCAGGGATGAGTTGATGAGCGAGGAGGTAAGGGAGAAGGTCTCCGGAAATGGTCTGAGAAGAGAGGAGGGGATAGGGTCGAGCGGGCAGGTTGTTGGGCGGCCGGCCGTCACAAGACGCGAGATTTCATCTGAGAGAGAGGGGAGAAAGAGGTCAGAGCACAGGGTAGGGGCAGTGAGCAATGTACTCGAAGACTGGAGTTGGGAAACACTGGACGGAGTGTATGAATCCTTCAACAGGAGTGAATTAGCATGATCATAACTTCCTATCTATTCAAATTCTACATACAGTAACTGCATTGACTCTACGGATCTAGGATGCGTACACCTTTATACAGCAGTGGTTGTGCATCATCGCTATATGCTGTTCTTTCACTGGACTGACTGACCTGTACAACAGTACATACAGTAGGCAGGGTGCCGGTCCGAGCGAGTGGTCGCATTCGCACTTCGCTCTGCAGGTTGTATAACTTTTTCATTACATTTCATTATAGTACAAACGGTTGATTTGTCTAATCTTAGCAATTCTTCTTAGCTAGCTACATAGCCGTCAAATCAGAGATAATTGCATAATTATCGTATTTGAGTCGCAGAATCAACGTAGCCTTCACTGCTATTCGCCCAGGAGCTAGCTAACGCTAGCTAACGCACACAGATTAGCATCACTGGAGAGATTCACTCAACTGTACGACTTGATTAGTTTACCGTTAGCTAGCTACATAATCTTAGCAATTCTTCTTAGCTAGCTACATAGCCGTCCTTGTATCAGAGATAATTGCATTATTATCGTATTTCGGCCCTAACGTAGCCTTCACTGCTATTCGCCCAGGAGCTAGCAACGCTAGCTAACGCACACAGATTAGCATCACTGTAGTGCTATTCACTCAACTGTACGACTTGGATTAGTTCAGTGTGAGGGTAGGTACATAGCTGTCTTTGTTTCCAAGATAATTGTGTAGTTTAGTGTGTGTAGCCTGGGAGTGATTATCTTAAGCACTGAGGTTCGCTAGCCAGCTATTTGTCGCCCTTAACGTAGGAGACTCTGCTAGCTAGCCAACAGCTAACAGCTAACAGCTAGCCAACGTCACCACACGGCTACTGATTCGACCAATCACCGGTCAGGGGAGTATCACATTTTCATTTCATTACAGTACAACGGTTTGATTTGTTTGATCGTAGCTAGCTACATAGCTAGCTACATAGCCGTCTTTGTTTCAAAGATAATTGTAGTCTAGACCGATTTCCTAGGTTAGCTAGCCAGCTATTGTCGCTTTAACTCAACGTAACGTAAACAACACTGCTAGCTAGCCAGCTAGCCCCCGAATAGCAGCACTGTAGAAATTATTACACTCAACGGAACGACTTGATTAGTGTAGTGCCAACAACGCAGCTACTGCCAGCTAGCCTACTTTAGCAGTACTGTATCATTTTAATCATTTTAGTCAATAAGATTCTTGCTACGTAAGCTTAACTTTCTGAACATTCGAGACGTGTAGTCCACTTGTCATTCCAATTTCCTTGCATTAGCGTAGCCTTTTCTGTAGCCTGTCAACTATGTGTCTGTCTATCCCTGTTCTCTCCTCTCTGCACAGACCATACAAACGCTCCACACCGCAAGGGCCGCGACCACCCTAATCTGGTGGTCCCAGCGCGTACGACCCACGTGGGAGTTCCAGGTCTCCGGTAGCCTCTGGAACTGCCGATCTATGGGCCAAGGCAGAGTTCATCTCAGCCTATGCCTCCCTCCAGTCCCTGACTTCTTGGCACTGACGGAAACATGGATCACCACAGATAACACTGCTACTCCTACTGCTCTCTCCCTCGTCCGCCCACGTGTTCTCGCACACCCCGAGAGCTTCTGGTCAGCGGGGTGGTGGCACCGGATCCTCATCTCTCCCAAGTGGTCATTCTCTTTCTCCCCTTACCCATCTGTCTATTGCTCCTTTGAATTCCATGCTGTCACAGTTACCAGCCCTTTCAAGCTTAACATCCTTATCATTTACCGCTCCAGGTTCCCTCGGAGAGTTCATCAATGAGCTTGATGCCTTGATAAGCTCCTTTCCTGAGGACGGCTCACCTCCTCTCACAGTTCTGGGCGACTTTAACCTCCCCACGTCTACCTTTGACTCATTCCTCTGCCTCCTTCTTTTCCACTCCTCTCCTCTTTGACCTCACCCTCACCTTCCCCTACTCACAAGGCAGGCAATACGCTTTGACCTCATCTTTACTAGATGCTGTTCTTCCACTAACCTCATTGCAACTCCTCCAAGTCTCCGACCACTACCTTGTATCCTTTTCCCTCTCGCTCTCATCCAACACTTCCCACACTGCCCCTACTGGATGGTATCGCGCCGTCCCAACCTTCGCTCTCTCTCCCCCCGCTACTCTCTCCCTCTTCTATCCTATCATCTCTTCCCCTCTGCTCAAACCTTCTCCAACCTATCTCCTGATTCTGCCTCCTCAACCCTCCTCTCCTCCCTTTCTGCATCCTTTTTGACTCTATGTCCCCTATCCTCCAGGCCGGCCCGGTCCTCCCTCCCGCCCCCCGTGGCTCGACGACTCATTGCGAGCTCACAGAACAGGGGCCCGGCAGCCGAGCGGAAATGGAGGAAACTTCGCCCCCTGCGGACCTGGCATCCTTTCACTCCCTCCTCTACATTTTCCTCCTCTGTCTCTGCTGCAAAGCCACTTTCTACCATTCTAAATTCCAAGCATCTGCCTCTAACCCTAGGAAGCTCTTTTGCCACCTTCCCTCCTCCTGAATCCTCCCTCCTCCCTCTCTGCAGATGACTTCGTCAACCATTTTTGAAAAGAAGGTCGATGACATCCGATCCTCGCTTGCTAAGTCAAACGACACCGCTGGTTCTGCTCACACTGCCCTACCCTATGCCTGACCTCTTTCTCCCCTCTCTCTCCAGATGAAATCTCGCGTCTTGTGACGGCCGCCGCCCAACAACCTGCCCGCTTGACCCTATCCCCTCCTCTCTCTTTCTCCAGACCATTTCCGGAGACCTTCTCCCTTACCTCACCTCGTCATCAACTCATCCCTGACCGCTGGCTACGCCCCTCCTGCCTTCAAGAGAGCGAGAGTTGCACCCTCTGAAACTTCTACACTCGATCCCTCCGATGTCAACAACTACAGACCAGTATCCCTTCTCTCTTTTCTCTCCAAAACTCTTGAGCGTGCCGTCCTTGGCCAGCTCTACCGCTATCTCTCTCAGAATGACCTTCTTGATCCAAATCAGTCAGGTTTCAAGACTAGTCATTCAACTGAGACTGCTCTTCTCTGTATCACGGAGGCGCTCCGCACTGCTAAAGCTAACTCTCTCTCCTCTGCTCTCATCCTTCTAGACCTATCGGCTGCCTTCGATACTGTGAACCATCAGATCCTCCTCTCCACCCTCTCCGAGTTGGGCATCTCCGGCGCGGCCCACGCTTGGATTGCGTCCTACCTGACAGGTCGCTCCTACCAGGTGGCGTGGCGAGAATCTGTCTCCTCACCACGCGCTCTCACCACTGGTGTCCCCCAGGGCTCTGTTCTAGGCCCTCTCTTATTCTCGCTATACACCAAGTCACTTGGCTCTGTCATAACCTCACATGGTCTCTCCTATCATTGCTATGCAGACGACACACAATTAATCTTCTCCTTTCCCCTTCTGATGACCAGGTGGCGAATCGCATCTCTGCATGTCTGGCAGACATATCAGTGTGGATGACGGATCACCACCTCAAGCTGAACCTCAGCAAGACGGAGCTCCTCTTCCTCCCGGGGAAGGACTGCCCGCTCCATGATCTCGCCATCACGGTTGACAACTCCATTGTGTCCTCCTCCCAGAGCGCTAAGAACCTTGGCGTGATCCTGGACAACACCCTGACGTTCTCAACTAACATCAAGGCGGTGTCCCGCTCCTGTAGGTTCATGCTCTACAACATCCGCAGAGTACGACCCTGCCTCACACAGGAAGCGGCGCAGGTCCTAATCCAGGCACTTGTCATCTCCCGTCTTGATTACTGCAACTCGCTGTTGGCTGGGCTCCCTGCCTGTGCCATTAAACCCCTACAACTCATCCAGAACGCCGCAGCCCGTCTGGTGTTCAACCTTCCCAAGTTCTCTCTCACGTCACCCCGCTCCTCCGCTCTCTCCACTGGCTTCCAGTTGAAGCTCGCATCCGCTACAAGACCATGGTGCTCGCCTACGGAGCTGTGAGGGGAACGGCACCTCAGTACCTCCAGGCTCTGATCAGGCCCTACACTCCAAACAAGGGCACTGCGTTCATCCACCTCTGGCCTGCTCTCGCTCCCTACCACTGAGGAAGTACAGTTCCCGCTCAGCCCAGTCAAAACTGTTCGCTGCTCTGGCCCCCAATGGTGGAACAAACTCCCTCACGACGCCAGGACAGCGGAGTCAATCACCACCTTCCGGAGACACCTGAAACCCCACCTCTTCAAGGAATACCTAGGATAGGTAAGTAAGAGTAAGTAATCCTCCCCCTTCTACCCCCCAACAAGATTTAGATGCAAGTGGCTGTTCCACTGGTTGTCATAAGGTGTATGCACCAATTTGTAAGTCGCTCTGGATAAGAGCGTCTGCTAAATGACTTAAATGTAAATGTAAATGTAA